>NW_011360153.1:0-1929 GCF_000735185.1 Notothenia coriiceps | reverse complement strand
TACTGCAGCACAGGCAGTATGAGAACAATAAAGAGCTTTTTGAACATTAAAGCATGGAGACATGTCCCAGTAGAGACACTACATACTGATATACACCTGAACATCAGCAGGAAAGGACTCTTTAAAGTAGAGACACTACATACTAATATACACCTGAACATCAGCAGGAGAGGACTCTTTAAAGTAGAGACACTACATACTGATATACACCTGAACATCAGCAGGAGAGGACTCTTTAAAGTAGAGACACTACAAACTGATATACACCTGAACATCAGCAGGAGAGGACTCTTTAAAGTAGAGACACTACATACTGATATACACCTGAACATCAGCAGGAGAGGACTCTTTAAAGTAGAGACACTACATACTGATATACACCTGGAAATTAGCATAATAGAGCTTATATTTACATTTAAAGACAATATCCTTGAGTTTATCACAAACACATGCATGGTTTTCACTGGACATGAAGGGTCATCAAACAAATTAAGTGAAGTAAAAAGTACAATATGTTACTCTGAGACTAGTGGAATATACGCATACAGCTGCATAAGATTGAAATACAGAACCAAGATCGAGTAACAGTTTCATGAATTTGACTAAAAGTACTTAGTTACTCCACATCTGTCTCTGTTTATTATCATCCAGTTGCTCAGTTTCTACCTCTCTGTTTCTGAATATTAATCAGCGCTGTGTCACCTGGCAGCTGACGGATCGTCCATCATCTGATCGGATCATTAGAGGAAAATGAAAACAGAGACGAGTCCCCGAGGAATCCACTGACTCACAGCTCCGTCAGAGATTAGCAGCTATTGACATGAAGTCTCAATCAACGACATGTTTCCCTCCAACATTACGCCTTCAGATCAACACATCTCAGACTCTGAATCAACTCAAGAGTGCTAACAAGATTTAACCAGCAGACTAAATAATTTTAAATGATGATGGTTATCAATGTGCACGAACAGGAAGAATAAGGTTATTTTATTTTGCTCAGAAAAGGGAAGGATCTTTATTCACATGGGTCAAGATATTATTTTATTTTTGTCTTATTGATGCTTTATTATTTGCAACTGAGGAATTGTACTTTTGGAAAGTTTCTCTCTAATTTATATAATAATATAATAGTGTTTAATTTCCAGTTTTTTTGTATTTGTTTATTTTAGAGTTTTTTCTAATGTATTCTGTATTTTTATATATTTTATAGCTTTTTTTGTTGATTTTATTATATTTTAAATTCCACCTTGTATTTTAGTATCTCCTTTTAAATAGTAATTCATTTTTATTGATCTATAAAGATAATTTTCTTTGTTCAATTTGGCTATAAACATTAAAGGTCACCTATCATGCTATTTTTAGGCAATAGCATAGGTCTCAGATATATACAAATATATAAAAAACATGTCTATGAAGTGTTTTGCTCAAAATACCAAACAGATCACCCATTCTAGCCATGCCTCATATCCCTCTATTTCACTTCCTGTTTCTAAAGTGCTGATTTGGGGTATAAAGCTTTAAAAAAAAGGAGGGGGCTGAGCTCATGCGGGACCCGGCAGCTACTGTCTAAACTAAATACTGCCGTGATGAAACGCCATATCATGGATTATCAAGGATTATCTCTGAAACAGTATGGAGCTCAAAGGCTTTCTCTCTTGCCGGTTATACCACAAGGTGAGTTCCTTTTTATTTCCTGCTTCTTCACATTCTCTCCAGTACAGGTTAGCTCTGAGTGTTAGCGATGCTAATGTAAACACTGACCATATTATGTCCAAAGCAGTCGGTCATTGTTTCTGATAGCAACGTTTCTGATAGGGCCGTGGGTCCACATTTCAGATATTACGTCATATCGGACGCAAATCTGGATCAGCTCCGTTGTAGCCCCGTTTTTAGAGATTTGGGTACGGAGGAAAAGAGAGAGGGTTTTAT
>NW_011360152.1:0-2480 GCF_000735185.1 Notothenia coriiceps | reverse complement strand
CCCCCCCCCCCTCGTCGACTTTCCTGAAGTACTCCCCCGTTCATAGAAATCAACACGTAATGAATTAAGACCCCAAGGTTTGATGATTGATAGGTGTGTGGGCTGTCTTTCATTTTGACACACAGAAAAATGTTATAATAAACATACATACTGTATGTTAAATGGATATATCCGCCTTCTTTCATTTATCTTTCCATTCCCACAACAATATATATAAAGAAATTGCATATTTTGGACATAGTTCGAATGGTGATTAATCATGATTAATTAATTTTTAAGCTGTGATTAATCTGATTAAAAATTGTAATCGTTTGACAGCCCTAGTTTTAATAACTCTGCCAACTGCTATCTAGAAAATAGAACGAGAGGCTCCAGATAGAATACATTGTGAGTTTAATGTTTTTATCTCATGTCCTCTCATTCTGTTCCTGCCCACTATTATAAGAAGGTCAGACTGTTCCAGTCCAGCTTGTTCCTGCACTGATTGGGTCCATTTTACTCTGGTGCTTGCAGCCATGAGTCCATGTCGCAGTGTGATTAGTCTTCATAATTTTACAGCATCTAAGCTAAACTGCTCCACATTACCATGCCTCTCATTTAAAACACTCCAAACAATGCCTGATGAGGAAATCCATCTTCATCTTTAAATCCTCTAAATTAACTGTGAGAGCCAGAATTGAATCTCTGAAAGGAATCCCGCTCCAGAACACACTCTGACATCACAGCGCTAATGCACACCGTCACTTGTGTAAATAGATTTCACATCAATCCCTGCCGGGTGTTGACTGACTATCAAGCAGCGCTGATGTTGTAAAAAATCACAGTGGTCATAAATAGTTTAGAGGGATGAGGAGAGGTTAAACTATTATTGGTATTGTCAGAGAGAACAAGATGTGATTAAAGGGAGCTCTCTGTAGAATGCAGAGTCAGAGGAGGAGCTGAAGCCATTCAAGCTGACTTTGTATTGACTGTACACAGGGTTAGGAGGGTTACTGTAAAAAGAAATGAAATCAGCAACCTAATCTGAGTATAAAAATTAGGGATGCACCGAATATTCGGCCACCGAAAATTATCGGCCGAAAATTGTTAAAAAGGCCCTTTCGGCTTTCGAGCACCGAAAAAATATCACCGAATGTCAGAGAACAGGGTTACGTTGATCATACTCCGCATATTATTCCGGGTGTTTTGATTTTCAAGTGGTGGAGTAATCCCGAAGTGGTGAAAGTCTTTGCAGTCACACCCCCTCGAGAAATGTCAGCTGAACACGTTTTTCAAATCGCAATCCGCGCCTCTCTCTCTGATATTTTTGAAATATCTCCAAGCGGCATACATGTTGGCTGTGAGCCAGCCGCGAGCATGGTCGCGCGCCGTGCTTGTCGCCGCGTTTTGATTACGTCATCACAACAACACGTTAGGTTACCAAACTTATAGGTACATTTGTTGTTGTTGAAGGCCTGGCTGTTACAGTCTTTATTTACACTATTTTGTTGTAGGCCTACTGGCCTAGATGTTTATGCAGTTTTAAAGCACCTTGGCTTTGTTCTGAATGCACTTTGTTGTAGTTATCCTACAGAGAAAAGAAAATGCACTTGACTTGGAATTAATGTGTGCATTCAAAAGTGCTGAATAAATGTTTTATGGACCCATAATAGTGATTATTATTTAAGTTAAGTTTTGCCATAATCATGTCTTTTTCCATAATCAGGTAGCTGAACAACATTGGTAAAAAATGTATACATTATATTATATATATATTTCTATTAATCATTTTCGGCCTTTCGGCATTCGGTTTTCGGCCAACTGTTTCCTATTTTCGGTATCGGTTTCGGCCAAGAATTACCCATTCGGTGCACCCCTAATAAAAATGTATGTACTCTGATTACTTTCCTTTACTTTTGGATGACCTCAATATCAAATGCAATGCAAATAAATAAAGAGGAAAGAAAAAGAAATCGAATGTTTTCTATTAAAGTGTATTATGCTAACAATGCAACGTTAGAAATGCAGAAACAAAAATATTTAGTATCAAAATGTGGCCTAGAGAAAAGTGACAAATGCTGGTTTAGTTTAATACAATAATTAAATACAGTATTCTTGTTTCAGATCAGGTGTTCACCAAATGCAATTTATTTATTTTTTTAAATAAAGAAAATTACAAGTAGCCTTAATGAGTAGCCAAACAGAATAATAAATTAGCAGTATGCCTACCTATAATTACATCGAATATTTGTATTTGAAAATGTAATGTAACATTGCAATCCTGGTTGTAATCCTCACTTTTTTTCAAAAAATTTACCAGTAATCTGAGTACATATTTTTTGAAATGTAACTAAGGGAATAAAGTAACCTTTTTTTGTATCCTGATTACGTAATCTTGTTACATTACCCAAGCCTGGCAGTCATTGAACTTAAAGGAGACCTATCATGCTATATTTAAATGATATAGTGTATGACCATACCTATATAAGTTATATTTATAC
>NW_011360151.1:0-1572 GCF_000735185.1 Notothenia coriiceps | reverse complement strand
CTTACCTTTAAAAGTCCTTCATGAACGGTCTATTATGCTGCAACTCCACAGCTCTGCTCGTCTTGGCGCTAACTTCCGGGGAACGATTGAGAGGCTCCACGATCCGCCATTGCTGTAACAAAGTGGTCCATCGGAGTGAACGGAGATGACGTAACTCTCAATCTATATGGCGCTGGCCAATGCTAACCGGAAATCTTTTCCTGAATAAAACGGTTTTAAGCTTACTGTATGTTTAAACTAAATTACGTCATTAAACATTGATTTTAATTTCTTACAGTTCAAAAACAACAACCTTGACAGTTGCCTCACATTTCAGATGAGTAGCAGGTAGACAAAAGGTCACGTTAAATAAGTTTAAAAAGTATCTATACTTCCCTGTAAAGAGAACACTTTATTCTGCTTTTGTTCATAGTGCACAAATATATTCCAAGTGTATATGTGTGTTGTAACTGTACAATCCTTTGGTGCACCTGTGTGTCATGAATATCATGCCAATAAAACAATTTGAATTGGAGATTTAACTGGACTAAGTGACCTTTTTGAAAATTGGGGTCCGTCTTAGGACCTCAGCAAAACTACTATTATTTCTTAATTATTTGCCAATAAAAATAAAACCAATAACAATATATCTTATAAGATATATCGTTATATTGTTGTTTCTATAAATAGAAATAGTTCAGCACATGGCAGTGGGTGAGTTATTTATTATCTATGTCAGGCATTTGTGGAGATTATGTGTTTGTATATGTTTGTCAGCCTAATATATTTTGTAATAATAATAATAATAATGGCTTTAATTTATAAAGCACTTCATATTTGCATTCAAATCCCGAAGTGCTAACATCGTAAAAAGAATAAAAAGCAATAAATAAAAATAAATAAGTAAAAAGAATAAAATAAGATAAAAGGGTGATAATAAGTAAATAAAAGGTCTAGGGAAAGGCTCTATTGAAGAGGTGGGTTTTGAGGCCTTTTTAAAAAACCTCCACGGTCTGTGATGCTCTCATGTGGTCGGGGAGAGCGTTCCACAGACTGGGGGCAGCCGAGCAGAAGGCCCGGTCTCCCATGGTACGGAGCTTAGTCCTCGGGGGTTTGAGGAGGTTTGAGTTGCTGGAGCGGGTGGTCCGCACGGAGGTAAGGGGGGTGAGGAGTTCCTTGAGGTATGGAGGGGCTGTACCATAGATACACTGGTGTGTGAGGACGGAGACCTTGAATTCGATCCTCAATTCCACGGGGAGCCAGTGTAGTGATTTCAGGATGGGGGTGATATGATCATATTTGCGCACCCTCATCAGGATCCTAGCAGCGCTGTTCTGGATGTACTGGAGCCTCTGGATGCTTTTCTTAGGGATCCCGATGAGGAGTGCATTGCAGTAGTCCAGCCTTGAGGAGACAAAGGCGTGGACTAGCTTTTCCGCGTCAGACAGAGTGAGTGAGGGGCGGAGTTTGGCGATGTTCCTGAGGTGATAGAAGGAGTTTTTGCACAGCTGTTTAATGTGGGCCTCAAAGGTCAGATGGGCGTCCATTTTCACACCCAAGTTGGTGACTGTTGAGGAGAGGGTAATGTCCTGG
>NW_011360150.1:0-2566 GCF_000735185.1 Notothenia coriiceps | reverse complement strand
TCAAAAGAGGCAACAACCGGAAGACAGACTGCGTGATACACCGAGAGAAGAAGAACAGACTGCGTGATAACCGAGAGAAGAAGACAGACTGCGTGATAACCGAGAGAAGAAGAACAGACAGCGTGATAACCGAGAGAAGAAGACAGACTGCGTGATAACCGAGAGAAGAAGAACAGATATAAACAAACCACAAATAGCGTGCGTTCCATTCTCACTCTACAGCGAGAAGCTCACGGGGCTTTCCCCAACCTGTGTCGAGAGCTGTAGTTAAATGAAATCTCAGATTTGCCTTCTTAATAGTTTGTTTGGGTCCCTCACTTCCGTTTCGCTTCTCATGCACTGATTCGCTCAGCTGAACAGCCAATCAGAGTGATTTCTTTAGCCAATGGCCTTTAGCCGGCGGCGGAAAGTGTCGCACGGCCGAAAAGACACGACGGGGCGGGACACACCAATCTGAGTAGGGCGACAGGACGCTCATCGACGGCCAGACATCTATCGACGGCCGAAATGGGCTTGGTGTGTCCGGACCTTACGGTAGAAAATAGTCAGCTTATTTTAATGGTTTGAGATTGAGAATGTATCTAGTTATGAGGTTTCGAAAGATGTGCTTTAATCTGATATGTTTCAGATTTTCTCTTAGCTGGTTAACATGCTAAAGTTTGCCCATTGGCGCTTATCAAAATATAAAAAGTTATCAAATACATTTTAGATGGTAGTGAATATTTGCATAACTTTGACCTGATGATGACGATAGAAGAAAAGTAGGAGAATCGCTCAAGATCACAAAATGTTTTTTGCATTGCACGTTAATCATCCTGTGGAGAATATGAATGTCCTCGTCACATTTATGCGCATCACAATCACAAAGTCAGCCTCATGATGGCACTACAGTAAAGACAGGGCGTCCCTTTAAGTCTGTAGGATCCATCCTACGGGGACCATGCATTGAAATCTTAAAGGTTTTACTAGAACCAAAATCAAAGCATGGCTAAAAAGGAGAAAACCAAGAGAAGATAAGAACGGTTTTCCTTCAACGAATTAAGAATCCTTCCTGATACACTGACCTCCATCTCTTCTCAACTTCCCAAGAGCTCTTTCCTCTTCTACCTCACAACCCCTGACCTCTACCCTTTCTTCATTACCACCATTTAATCATGGCTTCCTCTTGGTGGTCATACTTTCCCCCCCTTTTCTCCCTTTCTCTTCATTTCCTTGGGGCAAAAGATGTACTGAATAATTCACGTGAAAGCCTGATTTATAAGAGTGCTTGTAGGGCCCAGCCTCGCTCAGTCTGGCGGCTCATTACAATAAAAAAAAACCCCGTCTAGGCGAGCTTTAATCTCCAATGACACACCGCTGTTCCCAAACTGGTGTACAACATCAGCACAGTGTGTTCCCAAAGCACGGTGTGTGTTCAGGCTTGGCGGCAAATCGTCTGTCTCTTTGTAAGTTATCGCAGTCAAACAGCTTGGCACAGTGGGTCTAAGAACATAAATGTATCAGTTAGGCCTGCTCAATTGATCGTATTTTAAATCGCAATTACGATTATGGCTTACAACGATTACGAAAACAACGTAATCGAAATATAACGATTGTTTTTTTATTATTATAATTTAAAAAAAATTGGTTTTTCAGTTGAGTTATACTTAAAGTTCAGGGTAATCAACTGTTAAAAACATACTGTTCACATTTTTTTTCTCCAATAAATAGATGTTTTCAAAGTAAATGGATAATTATTTTTACTAATCGTGATATCAATTATTGACCCAAATAATCGAGATTATGATTTTTGCCATAATCGAGCAGCCCTAGTATCAGTAGAGTCGTACGGAAAAATATCTCCTGAATCCAGTGAGATAAGAGTTGGTGGAGGAATGTTATGGTCATGTGCATTATGGTAGCGAACATCAACATTTGGCTGATAGGAGGGCTAATGAAAGGCTAATGAACGGAGGTCTGACTGAAAAACTGACTTAATGCTTGATTTCCATCTATTGTAAAAAAAGTCATGAACCAAATATAAACGATTGAGATTGAGTTGCGATGTTTATAAGGTGAACAAAAATAAGGGTTTCCTACTTTTTCCCATCTCTGTGACGAAAACAACTTCTAAATTTAAAGTGGACCTATCATGCTATATTTGAAACATACTGTAGGGCCATACCTTTACAAAACATGTCTGTGAATTTTTTTTTCAAAATCCCAAACAGATCCCCCATTGTTGCCATGCCTCATACTGCTCAAACCCCTCTTTTGCAGCTGTTAGAGAAAAGCGGATCTTGGGTCCTTAGCTTTAAAAAAAAAAAAGAGGAGGCGGAGCTAATGCCTGATCAGAATTCTACCGGAGATAAAGTTAAATTCTCCTGTGATAAAACGCCATCCTGTTCTAAACCACGTCAAGGATTATTTCTGAAACAGTATGGAGCTCAAATGCTTTTTCTCTTGCAGGTTTATCACAAGGTGAGTTCCTTTTTTATTTTCTGCTTTTCAAACACATGTGCTCTACACAGTACAGGTTAGCTCTGAGTGTTAGCGAGGCTTGCTAATGTAAACAAAGACGAGATTA
>NW_011360149.1:0-4012 GCF_000735185.1 Notothenia coriiceps | reverse complement strand
TGTTAGTTTTTACTTCCTATCTGACTTCTTCTGTTGATTTCTCTGAGGTCCAACGCTCTGTCTTTTAACCTCTTTCCTTCTCTCCGTTGATCCTCCTTAACAGCAGTTTGTTATTGAGTATTAGCGACCTCTGAGATGTCCAAATTGACCAATCAGAATAGAGTATTCAACCCATGTAATAAATAGGACGTCGTTGTATGAATCTGCTAATTGAATGTGTTTTGTTTGCCAGTTTAGTTACTTTTTAAAGTTTAGTACAATTCAGTTCACTGTATTACCCTGATTTGTAAGGCTCACTAAACACAGGCTTTTCACAATAAGAGACATCTTTATGTTTCGTCTCACTGTTTTGTTAGTCTCATGGAACACAGGTTTTTTCAACACAGTTCAGTCAAATTCACTTCATTTCATTTGACCTAATGCACCTTTATACGCACGTGCTTGCACACCTGCTGCACGTCCATAAAGCCTCTCTCTCTCTCCTGCACACACACACCGAGTTTGTGAGGAGGAGCGAGGAAGAGGAGGAGGATGGACGGCGGGAAGGGCGAGCTGCTGAGCATCATCTCGTGCATCGAGCTCGGGCCAAACTGCACGGAAACCCTGGCGCTGTCAGCAGGACCCACGTGGAGGGGTAACGGCTCGGCTCTGGATGCGTACCGGCTCGTGGAGCACCAGCTTCCCGCCTCGGCGGCTCCAACGGTGAGCAACCGAACTCCATTGGAAAAAGTAGCAATTTAATATTATCATGCCTATTGTTAGACATATTGTGAATGTATTACGTTTTTCAATATTGATAAGTCACCTAGAGACGTGCTTCTTTTGTTCGGCATACATATATTTAACCAAACATTGAAACAAATATTGAATTTGTCTCTTAGGACTTGGTCTCCCCAAAGTATTGCATCGAAACTCGCTGTGCTTGTGGCACCACTGGCTGTAATCAAATAACTACAATTATTTATTTTTTTCCTAAGAAAAGCTTTCATGGTCATTTTTTTAAATAACGCCGAATTGAGTAATACGTTATATTGATTGGGAATATTCTGATTACATATTCAAAAGAGAACCTATTATTCCTAGGAAGTGAATTAATATTAAAACCACATTTCTGCTACCTAATATGGTGAGCTGTTCAAAACATGTAAATCAAGGATATTTTCTTTAATGTTGAGCTTTTAGTTGGCCAAACTGTAGGCCTACATCAGATGACATATATCATGGTCACATGTTAGTATTGACAATATAATGAGGTCATAGGTTCCTTATTGATCAGGTAAAATGAAACTTGAATGACCATAAAACAGGGGTTTATATCACTGTGAAAACACAACAAATAAACATATGCGGATATTTGGCGTGTATGAATGATATATATATTTCATTATTAAATGATCACAGTTATTGTCAATACTGCTTATTGTAGGACATGCAATGGCAATGCAATGGCAAATGAAAAGAGTTAACTCAAACACGTCATTCTAAAAGTTCTCTGCTGCTTTATACAAAATATAGACTATAATAATCGTATGCACTTTTCATGGTACTCAAGGTTACGTTACCCCACGTAAAATCAAGAAACAAAACATTTAATTAACAACCAATCAAGTAAATAACAATGCATACAAAAGGCAAAAAGAGACCCTTTTCAACATCAATGAACAAAATGTCGTCAAATAAGAACAAAAACAATGTGTAATTAAAAAGAAATTAATTTCACAATGTCATTTTTTCCCCACAATATGCATTTTAATCTGCATCTTAGCACTTACACTGTGTTAACTGCGCAATGTGTCTCTTCAACCCATCACAGCGAAATGCATGAATGCAACTTTGCTCCTGTCAGGGCTTCATGTGGCTCATCAGACAAACTATTTGTGCCGCCTGGCCTCATGTAAACACTTTACACCCAGCTGCACAGGAAAAAAAATACATCTCAGACTGGGCTTCGTGTGGAGACGATAAACATACTAACTTTGTCTATTTGTGTCTGTAGATTTCTCCTAAATTCACCAAAAGTGAGCATTACATAATGGCTAATTTGCATATTTAAACATACCACTTCAGATAACTTATTACTACCCTGGTCACGTGTAGTGTGTAAATGTATGCATTTTACATTCCCTTTTTTAAATGCCTTATACCTCTCCACTTCAGAAGCACTTACACCAAATTTTCCAGTTTCATTCTTGAAGGTATTCTGAAGGTTTTAACAGAGGGCTTTTTTACTTTACATATCATTCATAGATTACTAAAAACATGCAAAAGAAAATATTTTTTGATGCTTGTGAACAGTATTTTCTGATTCTTGTGCAGTGTGACATGCCCCTATATAGGTCTCAGGGTTTTTTACCTATCCTAATAATAAACAATTGTTAAGGAGATCTTAATTAAGAGAAAATATAAGATGAATATAATGTTGCTACAGGGGGGAAGCTGCAGCTGTGTGTGGTATCATATAAGAGACGCTGAAATGTTCCTCCTTATCGCTCGGCTTCACCTACACCTCGGAGCTGCTCAGATTTCAGGGTTCACGGCTTAAAGCTCAGTTTGATTTATTTTTATTGAACACACCGGCAAGATGTGGAGGACTGATAACACGAGCATCATGTTATATGTGCGTGTACATGGCTCCACTTTAAACACTAACTACCTAGCGTTAAGGTTAAGGGTAAAGCTTATGCAGCACAAGGGAATTCAAAGTGTTTTACATAAGCAGTAACACAAAACATATGACATAGAAAAACAAGACAATTAATAAATTATTGAAGATAGTTTCAAGGCAACATTTAAAATACAGTAGATTCAGCAAGAAATGCAAAAGTAGAATTGTATAATATCTTATAATGACCTCTGCAAGCTGTTAGCTGTTAGCTGTAAGTTGTAAATTGTTAACTGTAAGTTGTTAGTTGTATGTTGTTAGTTATAGATGATAGCTATGAGTTGTTGGCTGCTAGTTGTTAGCTGTTAGCAGCCTAGCTAGCTGTTAGCTGGGTTGGTGTTATTTCACAGCTTTGTGTTTTGGAGCAAACACATATTGATGTCTGAACGTTCACCCATGCATCTGCAAATGTTGTGTTATTGATCACACATCGTGTTTCTGTGAAAATGTTCCTGCTCCAGGCCGGGTTAAAGCCAACTTTCCACTGACTCTCTGTGACGCTGGGTTTTAAAAAGACAGACACAGAAAACATCAACGGGCTTATTTTTATGCTGATATTAATTCAGGGGGAACTGTGAGAGAAGACTTAGTTTATTTCCATTTCCTGCTACTTTAAGCTTGTACTTACTCAGTTCATTTATTTTAAAGCTTTAGTAACTTTCTGATCATCAATACAACATATAATAAACATCAACAGGGGACACTGCAATTAACATTTGAAATGAAACAGGCAAACACGTTTAAAACGATTAAATAAGTTTACAGTTTTCATGCAAAATCAGCCAGAAGTTTGAAGAAGAAGCTTTGTTAGCATATAGAGAGGCGAAGTCCCTCCCTTTCCGGGGGACCTCCATGGGACCTTATTTCGAAAAAAGTATGTATTGAAGTCAATGGAGAGAGAAAGATTATCTTTCGTTCCCGTTTGAATTGTGCCACGAATTACACATATGATGTTTGTCAATTTAAAAGATAATTTTGCAAGTCAAAAAAATAAAAATGTGTAGTAAAACTGTGAAGTAACTCTTTTTTTGTGAAACCGCTCAATGAACTACATCTCCCATCTCGCACCACACATCAAGACGGCCGCACGTTGGCACATTTCACTTCTTTCTTTCAGAATGAGGCGAAAAGTATTAAAAGAGGTGAAAATCACTACAAGTCTGGGCATGTCGAGAGCTGTACATACACACAAGGGGGGTTAGTCGATTCGTAAGAGCCAGCATGCGGGACCGGCTTTACAAGGTTTCGGTGAGTAACACGAGTGTAATGTGCAACGTTAATGACATCACTTACGCGACTCTGGGATTTGTAGTCTTTCTAGTTGCATATTTTTCATAGTCGTATATTTCA
>NW_011360148.1:0-2580 GCF_000735185.1 Notothenia coriiceps | reverse complement strand
ACTTGGGTAGTTGTATGGTAATAAGTGGACCGAATGTTCTCTTGAAATATCAAATTAGAAATTTCTAATACCCCCTCCCCCTAGATATGGCCATTCTGAACATTTTGAGCACCTCAGAAAATCTGTAGCTCAAACGGTTTAGAAGATACAGCTATATCGGAAGTAGCACTTCCGATGAAAAGGGGCGTGGTCTTTAAAAAAAGGGCGTGGTAATTTTGGGGCTTTTCGTCCCGGATAGAGATTTTGGCACACATCCCAAGTTGTTCAGTGGGGTCATATTAGTCTAGAACAGTTGAGATATTCTCTCCTAAATTAAGTGCATACATATCTAACCCAGGTCCTAGACTAAAACGAGAGAGCTGCAGTGAGAGCAAAAGTCTGATCATTGAGAAAGAAGAAACAAGAACTGCAAACAAAAACCTATGTTAAAACAAAGAAAAAATACTTATAGTTTACATGATTACACAAATGATTTGTTTGCAACTTACAGTTTTATTTTTGAAATTTATTTTATTTTGCTTGACTCAGTTTTTTTTTCTTTTAAACTCATAGTTTTGCTTTATTCTGAGAAAGTGTTGCTTTATCTTTATGATACAAAACTAATCCCATAGAACCAGGCAGAGGAGATCTACAATGGCAGACAAACCGAACATGGTTTCAAATGTACTTAGCACACTTATTGGTTATAAACAAAGAAAAGGGGTGTGGGGGCAAACAGTTGTTTCTTTATGCTCCCTTACTGATTATGATAAAACATCAAACATATGTTAGCCTCTGACCATGCTCAATTCTTAATCTGAGTGCTCTGATTAATAATGTCTTATTTTATTTTGAAAGATTACTCTGTTGTTTTGTTGGGGTACTTCAGCTTTATGGTTAAATAAATAAAAAAATCCCCCCCCCAGGTTCGTCCAGCCTAGCCTGGGTGAATACTTAGAAAATGATTGTGAAACCACTCAAGAATACTTAAATACTTATAAAGTCATATTTATGTCTCGATGCATACCTCCCCCCAGCACGAATAAAGTTTGTTGAAATCAACCCGGTGGCACTGCTACAAAAAAGCTTCATGTAGTGTTTGTATAAACGCATATGAACTTGTTATCTCCCCCGGTGCTTGGCAGAGGCTACAGCGGGATAATAGGTCTGTGTGTCAGCTCCCTCCATGTGTTTCCGGGTGGCATCACTCAGTACAGCCTCCCTCCTGCAGCTTCAACAACAGCTACCCGGGACAGGGTCCAGGGACATACATGCTATTTATCGACCGAGTCACATCTATAATTGATGTTTAATATCTGAAAGCGAACGCCGAGGACAGCGGAGAGGAGTTATGGCGGCGTCGCTTCTCTCCGAGACCGGTATCAGGCACCGGCTCCATGGCGGAGGAGGATCCGAACGGGAATGAGCACGGGGCGGCTGCACGCAGCGCGGAGCCTCGCTGGGGACCGCAGCATGCCGGGGCCCCACAGCTAGCGAGGCTCTACTCTCCCTGTGAGGACATGTTTATTGTTGAGTTATTGTTTTTGTCACTTGCTTCGTCAGTATTATAATGGGGATAAAAATGACACATGGTTACGGTATAGGCCTACAACCACAGTACAGCATGATGATGATAAAAGGGGTTGTGGAGATTTACATTCAGTATGACTTGTTATGATTCAATGTGAAAGAGTATACTGCTCAATAAATAATGATCACTTCACCACCTCTCTTGACATCTAGGCGCTTGAGAGTGAGTCAGAGGCAGATCACAGGGACAGTGGAGAGAGGTCCACTGCTGAGGTGAGTGATGAAAGGGAAATGACAGTTTAGAGTAAATTGTGATGTGGACTCTCATCCCAGAATTTTAAGGAAATCAGTGGGGATATTGAACAGGAAACATTTCAGTAAAGGGGCATCATATGACCAATATAGACAGAAGAGCAACATTTATTTGAACATTTAAGTCAATGATACCATTCCTAGGTGAACTTAACATCTGTATGGAGTCAGATCAGTCTCAATATTAATAAATGCTCACAGAAGGATTCACAAATGTATTTTGCGATTTATATATAAATGACTCTCCACAACAATATCTCTCAATGCACTCACAAATATTTATTGTTGTATATAAATGTACAAAAAATGGGCATTTAAACTGCTTTTTATTAATTCAAAGACGGCTCTGAATTAATAATCAAATATGTTTCCTTTCTTTACTACTGGATGAAATTACAAAATGTACCCATCATTTTCCTCATGCTAGTATAGCCACATAAAAGTATCAAACCACCTGTTAAAATGCACCAGAATACAGGAAATCTATTTTTTTTTCGTGGGGGGGATCCCCAAACCCCCCGTTAAAAATGTCCCCCCCACATTCAGGATGCTTCCTACGCCCATGCAATGTAATGTAAAATAAGAACATTTTAGATATGGGACTACTTTTAACCTTTTCCTGTTATCTATCCTCATTGATGCCCATTATATTTATTGCAGGACTGGTGTATTATTTAGCATTAGTTTGATCTAGATCAGTGGTCGCCAACCAGTCGATCGGTGTGTGGCCGGGTAGATCGCGGACCGTAAAAAAAAATT
>NW_011360147.1:0-1710 GCF_000735185.1 Notothenia coriiceps | reverse complement strand
GTGTTATTGAGGGTATCTTATCTAACAGTTGAGCAGCTTTATGGCTTCTAATAGGCACCCTGTCGGATTGAATTGTAAATATGGAGCACCATTGTGCATTCAGAGGTGTGTACATCCTCTGCTTCATTTACCAGATGCTAAGTCATGACCAACCCGTTTATTATACCATGCAATTCACAATTAAAATGGAGAGAGGCTCACAAGGAAAAAGCCATTTACCTTAGCCCAACCTGCACTTACACACCAGATACACATTTCACTGTTACTTGAAAACTTTCCATGCATGAAGCACATTATCATTTGATTTCCATCCAGAGTTCTCAATTAAAATTATACAGAGGTTGCATTTCATTACCTAGGCTTGGGGCAATTTGCAGGCCATTAAGCTTCTACCTGTATCAGTGGAGATGTTTTCGAGGTGAACATCTGGGGTTGAGGAGGCAGAGCATGAAATGAAATGCCCCTGGCTCTCTGCTCTGCCTTTTGTCCAAAAAGGGCAAAGGGTATTAAAACGCTATGCATAGTAAAGAGCGTGTTTCCACGAGCTGCAACAAATTGGTCTGGGATCTGAATTGAAATAGAAAATCGACCATGAATGTGAGGATACCAAGATTGTCATATAGTCACCAAATATCCACAAATTGTATTTCAATATTAATATAACTATTGGGTTGTAGGATGCAGAAAGTATACTGGAGTTGGTGTTTTTTTAGTTGGTATTATTGTTATTATTATTAATATTAATAAAATATTTGAAGAATTTCTCTGCTGTCTAAATCCTGGAGACCTGAGAAATGCAAAGTGTTCCTTTACGGATTTCCCGTAAAGGGATCAAGGTTCTCTATAAAAGTCTAATTGATTTCTGTACCATGCAATAATAAAGACTTACCATGAGAAAAACTACTCTTACGAGACCTTTAAAGAATCAGTCCTTATTGCACCCCAGATCTAATGTTTTCCTCTCAATCAGGATTTGAAATACACTGTGCAATTATGTTGCCTAATGATATAATGTAATTTGGTTGGTACCTTATTAAAAAACTGTTGGTTACAACGATTAATCTCTGCGATTCTCTGATTGAGATCTGATATATATTCCTTGTGCAATTTTTTGCTCAGCATGACCTGAGACACAGACCACCACAGTGGTGGTTAAAATTAATCTTATTAGATTTATTTTTAAGTTATTTAAATGCCACAGTGATTTGAGTTGCAGAACCTCTTGTAACAAAACATTATTCTTATAATACCTCACTATTGTTTATAGAATAGAATAGCCTTTTGATTTGTTTGCCTTAAAGGTGGGGTAGGTAATTTTGGAAAAACCAGCTTGAGTGCGCTAGAATTTGAAAATACACAACCGGAAGAAATCTGCCACTTCCTTACAGAGCCCCTCCTCCAACACACACGAACGCGCACATGACCAATGAGGGCACGAGATAAGTTTGTGCACAGATGGAAGGCTGACAGGCAGGTAGGCCATCCAGTTATTTTAGCCGGGCCGGCTCAAATGACTGGTCGTGCTTTTTACAGTACTAAGGCTTCCACAGATGACATTTTTCATGGATTTTTTGTCAAAGCACTTCAGATATTCATTGCTATCGGGATGTTAAGAGCATTCCATGGAATATAACAAAAAGTGTATCTCGAGCCGGTTTCTCAAATTGACCTATCCCACCTTTAACTGAGATTAGATTAACCTCTAAATAG
>NW_011360146.1:0-1276 GCF_000735185.1 Notothenia coriiceps | reverse complement strand
ACCTTACTTGTGTGTGTGTGTGTGTGTGTGTGTGTGTGTGTGTGTGTGTGTGTGTGTGTGTGTGTGTGTGTGTGTGTGTGTGTGTGTGTGTGTGTGTGTGTGTGTGTGTGAAGATGATGACAGGAAGTCATATAACATCAATGCCTTACTCATGTAAAGCACATTATTATTTCACTCAGAAGAATAAACGTGTTAATTATTATTTATTTTTTAGCAGGTATAATTCTCTTGGTGCACTGTGCAGTGTCTACATTCTACCTCTGCTCCTCAACGTTTATTCGACCGTTGAAGCCAAAGTTCCTTTGCAAATTAATATTTAGAAAACCTCCTATATAATGACACCATAAAACATCAAGCATAATTGTATTATCAAATACCTTAAAATACTTGAAGTGTGCTGCTTCACAACTAGCTACATCACATTTCTGCTTACAAGTTTATTAGTGTAAGCAGAGATCAGAGTGATATTCTATACGATAATATAACAAAATAACATTCTCCCTCAATTATGAGTATGTTAACTTTTGAAAATGGACATGTGGATTTGTTTCTCTGGACATCCACATTTTGAAACAGCTTTGATGTTTTTAATTAGTTTTCTAATATAAATTATGAAATGGTTTGGTCCACTCACTAGTTTTTCCTGACAACACACTTTACGTAAGATGATGTAGAAAATGTTTTATATGTTACATAATTGAAGTAATATTTTACCGATCTGTTCTAGCTGTAGCCTTCTGAACAACCTCCGGCCACCAGATGGAGCCAGATACTAACCAGACATTACATTAAAGTCGCCTGTACAGACATACAGCTGAGTTCAGTGTATCAGATACTAATAATAAAGATAGTCTGAATAGTGCACGTAATTTTATAACAATATAAAAACATTATTGAACTATTCAATTCAATTTAACATGCCAAACTTCAAATAACTTGTCATTTCTTTATCTGCAGATGTTTCTGATTAGAATAGTTTTTAAATGTTGTTTTAAATGTGATGATGGCTGGAGAGGCTGTAATGTGGGGAGATCACAATATTTATATCACCATTGAATGCCTTGCACAACAACCCTTTAACATGTGGACATTAACATTAACGGTGCAGAATCACAGTTTGGACTCAGTTTGATGAAGGGACATGTGGCTATGATTCCAGAGAGTGTGTGTGTGTGTGTGTGTGTGTGTGTGTGTGTGTGTGTGTGTGTGTGTGTGTGTGTGTGTGTGTGTGTGTGTGTGTGTGTGTGTGTGTGTGTGTGTGTGAGCGATGAGCAAA
>NW_011360145.1:0-6398 GCF_000735185.1 Notothenia coriiceps | reverse complement strand
AACGTGGGGCCTCGGAAATAATTGTTTACATTAATGGTGACCAAAACGTTTGAGACCCACTGAGATAACACTGAGAGTCCTTTAGCTCACTGAGTCTCTCATTCTGACAGGAGAGGACTCTCCTCCACTTTGTTGTTGAAAAAACTCCTTATATCCGTTAGCGTAGCTCGCTAGCACCAGAAGCTAACAACAACGATCTCCGGTACCGGTGCGCTCTCACTCGCGCACGCACACAAAATGGCTCGTTCCACACACACACACAGAGCCAAACTTTAATGAAACACAGAGACCCAGACGTAATAGTACTGTATAATATTATTTTCGAATCAATAATTTTTAAAACATTATTTTTTTTTTTGTTATGTTTTTTTTTTTTTATAACCATTTTTCCTCCTGGTCTCTCGCGCCCCCCCTGTCATGCCTCTGCGCCCCCCTGGGGGGGCGCGCCCCCCACTTTGAGAACCACTGCACTAAGGGCACTTATAACTCTTCATCGCATAAAGTACAAGAGGGCCGACAAAATCCTTTTGTTCACAGGTTGTACTTTTATTTGATGTGAAAAATGATATCAGAGGAAAAGAAAGAAGAGTGTGAGGCCCTCCTTAAAGGTCAGACAGTGGTTTCTCTTGTTAAATGTGTATTTCCTATGTTTGGCTCATAACAATGATTAAATATGTTTCCATAGCTCACCACTGCCCTCTGTTGGTGGAATTGTATTAACTAGTACAATTCCTGTGTATCTTGTTTCAACAATTAAGTATGCTTAATTTTGATTTGTATATACAGACCACATCAACTGTGTACTCACAAGATTCACAGTCTCCCATTAAACAATGTGAGGGCTCAGCAGGTACATCCTGGAACTTCACCGGGACATACAGCGGCTCACTCTGAAGAGGGACAGAGGTCAGACATTTGTAGATGAGCTGCCATCAAGCTGCAAACCAGCATCAAAGTGACATTTTGTACTGAATTTCAGTAATAAGGGTCTAAGCAAATAAGTGGTAAAAACTGAACATACAAGTTAATTACACCTGTAGCACTTCAACTGGTTTACTCTCTCACTTAGAGTACATACCAAACAGTTGCTCACAGTGGTGTCCGTGTTGCAGGGTGCAAAGTAGGCCTCAGCATCAGCAAACTGCCGAGAGACACAAAACAACAATCATTCTGAACTGTCAGTTTTCATGAAAGCTTCACCACCTTTCAAAAAGTTGTGCAGTCATTGAAGAATAGGCACAACACAGAAATACTTTTATTTGCATAAAAAAAAAAAAAAAAACTGCTGCAGCTTCTAGCTGAACTAAGGTTTAATGCAATGAGTGAATTCTTAGGCTGTAAAAAGAACGATACATTGAAAGGCAAGCTAAGACTGGATAAAGAAAAGATCAAAATCCATTATTTCTATGAGCTTTACTGTAACACAACGTTCTGCTATTGCTGCAGGTGTAGCTCAGTCAAATAAAGTCAATAAAACTGCTTTGTGACCGTCTAATTCAGGTTGGGAAAGTACTGCCTTCACATGGTGAGTGTGTTGTAACCACTTACAAACGCAGAGTGTCGGCGTTTCAGAGAGCCAGTGCACTGCTGCCTCCAGGGCCGCCACAGCAGGAAGCCCAGCAGATACAGGACAAACATGGAGGTCTTGGTGAATGTGCTGAAGAAGGGTTTGTTGTATTCCTGCCGTCTGAAAATGTACTGCAGAAAGAGTCAAGAGAAGCAAACTGTTAGGGTCATAACTACTAACACGTGGGCAAGCTGGACACTTTCTCCATTAGGCACCTCTGTTTATTTCTCTCAAGGTAAATGCAGTTCTAACTAAGAGTACTGGAGACAACAAATGATATTTAATAATATAATGTGACACTCAATACATTCACTTGATTTTGGAAGGACTCAGTGGACTTTTTAAATCCAGTCCATAGGTGACGGCTGTAGTTACTGTTATGTCTGTCTTTCGTGATTCCCTTGGACTTGACAATGACGAGGTGTGTTTCCTCTTATTTCTCATTTTAATCTACTGCTGCTAACCCAGATGTCTTTAATATCAAGTTCAAACAAGCTTTTAAAACCCAAACGGTATACACTGGCATTGGTATCATATGTTTGTCAATCGTTTAATGTTGTTTTTTTTTCATTTTGTTTTAATTCTTGAACTTCCTTTATTTATTTTACTTGTTGTGTGTGATCTTTTTCAAAATAGCTTGCTGTCTTTGCAGTTTCATGTATGTTGTTGTATTTTGTGAAGCACATAGCTATAGAAATGAAATGTGTTATTATGAACTATTCCTTTGTAACGGTGCCACATCCAAAGAAGTCAGCTGGCTTCCATTTAAGAAGTTTGTGTTTGAAACTGTGAAATTGCTTCTTTTTTTTTATCCAGCCGTACAGAGTAAACAGAGGATCTACAATGTGCGAGGAGAGGGGCAGGGTTATGTCAAACTGGGGCCTAACCAACAAAGCACAATGATATATTTTAAGTCTGAAGCCAACCCAGAAGTTAGTACTGCAAGGGCTCCATCGATTCAAAGGAATGAGATTTTTCCATTGGATTTAAGATTAGTTCAGATGAGAACAAATGATCTGTGGCAAACAAACGTTTATGATACTCACATGTTTAGTTCAGCAGGGTCATTTCCACCTACTCACACCACTTGTACATTTGTTGAAGCATAAATTCAAAAGCCAGAATTAAAAAGCTAACGTGATGCAATAAACAAACTACAGCAGGTCACCACCGCTAAGCTGTCTGATTTCAACACTTTGCATCAAACATTGTTTTGAATTAACTTAAGCGTTTCAGACATTTACCAGTGGGGTAATTACTGACATAATGTATGTCGTAGAACAAAATGTAAACATCTCATATGCTTGCATTACCATAGATATTTTTTTTAGGTCTCTAACCCAAAACTCTTTGAGACGAGGGAGCCCAGAAGTAAAAGGGGTAAAAGGCTAACTATTTTCAGGGTTTAGGACTCAACACCTAAATACAGTCTGATTACAGAGCACAGTAATCTCGTACTGTAACCAGAATTGCAGCAGCAGGTGTGGAAAACTGAGTGAGTGTAAAAAAGTCCTTACTGAGGTGAGCTCGGAGGAGACCACCCAGATAACGTCCACCAGCAGGAGGATCACCACTCCGAGCGCCATCCTCCTCCGCTGGGATGCAGAGCTTCCCTGAGAGCTCATCCGGTTCATGATGAACACCCACTCCATTGGGACACTGGGGACACCTGCATGGACCGACAAGGACATGTGGAAGTTACAAGATGATCAGAAACAAATCGTTAATTAATCCATGAGTGTTCCATGAATGGGACAATCTGCCAACAGAATTCTAGATTCTAACGATAAAGTAAAACCTCAATTTGTATCGTACCCTAAATGTAGAACTTGATGACTGCATTAGTTGACTAATAGGTTAGGGATTTCACTTATACACCCTTTAAAACCAAGAAAATACTTATGCCATATTACGATTTCCAAAATCTAAGACAATTGATATCAGGATATCAATTTGATATTGATATATTGCTCTCATCTAAAATTGGTCCTCAACAAAATATTAAAGCCAAAGTAGGACTATAATATCCTGGCAGAGAATATCTTTCAAATAGCCGTTTTACATTGCAATACACACCTGTTAACCAGAAGGATGCACACACTGAAATGTTCTTTGCAGAGGCTGACTCCAGGGGACTCACTCTTACAAAAGTCTGCCCAAAAAAGAAAGAGCAAACATAACTAATGTTAACATTTTTAAACAAACAACCTGTCAGAAAACATCAGTGGATATGATACCACTGAGTGACTCAATGGGAATCCAATACGTTTTTAAAATGCATATAATAATAAAGAGAATAACGACAGACATACATTAGTTGAGCTAAATGCCAGCTAGCTATAGTCAGTTGTGTGTGGTGGATAGAAAACCATTGACTGTAAAACATAGCTGTACTGTTCGTAGCAACATATTTGAAGTGTTCAGTGTTCAGTTAAATATCTAGTTTCCATAAGGCATAGTTTAGCTTAACTGTGTTTGAATCCTATCAGAGTTCTCATGTCAGGTGAGCCGTTTCTCCGACCCCTGAAGCTAGCGAAACAGCATACAAGCTAGCTGCTCCAGTAGCTGTTATGTTTACAGACCTGGGGTTAGCTAGTAAAGCGAAGGTTGTGTTTAATGTCCAGTTAACTGTAGTTCATTGAGGAGTCGGCTGGGGTGTAGTAATGTGTGTTGTTACCGTTAGCAAATAGCATCGCTGTGCTACGTTTGCTTCTTTATCAATATAGAAAACTAACGTTGACGAGCTAAGCGCTAACAAGCTTGATAAGGTGATCAGATGTTTGATATTAAAGTAGACTTTTTACCTGAATGCGAGAACAAGTCCTTTAGTCTGTGCCATACTAGTATTTACATATGCTGCTAAAATATTGACACAATCACAGTTTTAACGATCAAAATGTTGACAACACTAATGTTGTAAACATTAGCACACCCTCTCCTCTTGACTATCAGGTGACATCACTTATGTACTCCTGAGACTTCTGGGAAATGAAGTCTTGCACTGGCTTGTATTGTTATCGCACACTTCAGACTTATTTTTCAATGTAATCTTTAAAACCCTCAATTCAAACACTAATGTATGGAAGAGAACAATTATATGTAGTCGAAATATATATATATTTCTAAATTTCAGCTTTATACGTTTGAGTAAGTGACTGATTGTATAGCTTGGTGATATCTCTCAATTGTGTCACTGTTGGTACTGAGTGATCTGTACCTGTCTGTGGAAGCACTAAAACAAACATACAATGGACAAATGTTTCCAAACTCATGGCAAATATATCGCTTACAAATATATACAAATATACCAAGAAATACTTTTTAACCTACTACATTCATTATTTAACGACAAAGGGTGCTTATAGTCCAAATGGTTTCTGAAACAACATGCATGTGTCCAGCAGGTGGCGCTGGCGCTGCGTCTGCACGTTCACCCACCGTAGAAGGAGAGCGACAACGCTTTTTCAATTGAACATGGCGGCTTCCCTAATGGAGAAGAGTTGCTGAACTTATTGAATATGTAAAAGCTGCTACATTATCAAGCCTGTCACGATAGTCACGTTAAGCTGCTGGTGCTACGACGGAGTGAAGAGTGTGTATCGGAAAGTAAGTAACACATATGTCATTATAATGTTATAGAACAGCTTGCAGGTTTAGCATCACGGTTAGCATTAGGCTAGCGCGATGGCCTAGAACAAAGTGTTATTCATTGCTAAACGCAGCTTTAGAATGTTGTTATGAATGCTTTATATATCATGTATTTCAGTATTCAATGGGATACAATGAAGTCAATAAGTATGACCAGTAGGTTGAATATTAGCACGCTAACCTCACATCATTGTGATTGTTCTCTTAATGACCTCCTTATTGACTGTGTTGATGTCAAACAGGTTGCAGTGTCTACTAGGATCTGAAAAGCATGCTGTCTTCAGAGTGAGAGAAGCAGAACAGCATCATGGAGTATTCTTCTCAGGAGGGGGAAACTCAACTGAATCCCCAGCAAGTCATCCCCCAGGTGGTCGATATGACCACCAGTGAACGGGTAAGCCGTTTCTTTCCTTGGATCAGATATGGGTTTTAGTAATACAGTCCCTTTGATGGGCTGAACCGATATATCGATGACATTGGCTCCAGCACACATTCCTACTGCTGATCAAGATTTGACATGTTTATGGAATATATCTATTTTCGAGCAGCATACTGCATATATATTAGCTACACAATGAGAGTTCCATGGTCAATTCAATCAAATAAGATTGTGTGTCCGACACAAAGTGTGTGTCCCTCTGGCAGGAGGACCCAAAGCTCTCTCCACCTGAACAGCTCCTTCCCCTCTACTGGCCTCCTCCTCAGGGCTGACCCTACCCCTCAGCTAGCTGGCTCTATAGACTCTGTGCATTACATTCATGCTCACAATGTTAACAATATATTGTTCATCCTAATACTGTCTGAATTCTGCACATGGCACATTGTAACTGCACTTATTTATTTTATTATATTTGTTAGGGTATACGTTTACTTTATCCATATATTCAATTTAAATATTGCTATATTTTAATGTTATAATGTTTTTCTTAAAGTTGTTTTTCTTTAATCATTGTTTTATTTTGTATCATTTTTTTATTTGAATGTACACCAAGATACATTCCTGGTTTGTGTTAACCTACTTGGCAATATACCTGTTTCTGATCCTTCTTAGTTTAGTCTAAACATTTGGAAAAAACACCTGCAAGAGCAGTACGATTCACACTGTGGAGGAAATCACCATATTTGCATAATATGAATTGATAAATGAATCAAATCATCTCTTGTACATCTCAGGGGTTTTTTG
>NW_011360144.1:0-1365 GCF_000735185.1 Notothenia coriiceps | reverse complement strand
CTTGCTCAAAGACATGGCTTTTACTTTCTTGACTGACTATGCTCCGACCTTAACCACTCAGGCAGAACACATAGTGTCCCCGGGCACTTCAGGAGTCATTTATAAAATAAAAAAAAAGGGGGGGGGAAAAGGGCACTTTCTCTGGAGGGGGGAACAATATTTGCACCGGGGCCAATCAAAAGTTTTATCTGTTTAATGTACACACACCGTCTGACTGCTCAAACATGCGGATCAGTCCCTGATGGGTGAACTTTTGCTTAAATGTCATTGGTAGGCGATGTGGAAAAAATATCTCTTTTTAAATTGTAATGAGAGTAAATTGAGGTCTGTTAAATCCTGAAGGTTCCTCCACTCCCTTCCACCAGATACCATCAGGTCAGACCTGTGAAGAAGACAATAAAGCTATTTTTAATTAAGATATGTTTGATCCCCGTAAGGAAATTCAGGAGTTAAAGCAGCTACAGAGTGAATTGCAGGACTGTAAGCACACAAGGAAAATACAATAAAAAAAACAATGATATAAGTAGCCTAACTGTTAAAACAAGATATCACAACAAGGAAAACAACCGATTGATCAGTTTAATCAACTTTGTGACTTTGTTTTGAAATGTGCTGTATGATAAGGGGAGCGTGCCTTTAGGTGAGCGTGCGGCCCCAGGAGGTGTGCGTGTGCAGTGAGTGGGGCGGGGGCGCGCGGCCGGGCTTTATGAGATGCTGCAGAGAGGAGGCGAAAGAGGGGGGGAGCTGAGACCGAGAGGGAGGTTGTGTGACAGAGAGACGGGTAGCGGGCATGCTGTCGGACCGCTGACTCATTTTCTCCACCCTATACTTTTGTGTAACGACGGTGGGAGTCGGACCGGAGCGGCGACCCGGGGCCCGGAGCAGGAGCCCGGAGGAGGGAGCAGGAGCCCGGAGCAGGAGCAGGAGCCGCGCAGTGACGCACCTCGCAGGGCAGAGGAGAGGGATCATGGGCTCTGCGTCCTCCTCCTACCGAGTGATTTACCTGGACGTGGACGGCAGGATTCAGAAGGTAGGACTCAGTGTGACCTGCGCTGACCCCCTGAAATCACCAGTATTAATACATAATATTCTAATATCAATAAATGCTTTTTCACAAGAAAAAGCTGGGGACTCTGGGTAAATATTTGGGGGAAGGATATAATATACAACGAAAGTGACCATGAATGATTAAAAACGGGAGTTTCGAAAATGAGCATTTCCAAATAAAAGTTACCATAATTACAAAAATAATAATTTGTAGATCATTTTTAATATAAATATGTATTGTTTATAATTTGTTATTATCAATATCAGCTAAAGGGGACCTATCATGCAAAATGCCATTTTTAATGTATTTTATACATA
>NW_011360143.1:0-3209 GCF_000735185.1 Notothenia coriiceps | reverse complement strand
TAACATCTGGTAGTGGACTACTTACATGTTCCCACCTCAGGCACATAAATAATTACTAGGAATTTCTTTGAGAAAATGTAACAGGGTTAAAGTTTTTGACAAAAAGTAGCCATGAGACCATGTTTAGCTAAGATATGGCACCACATGGAAGTTAAGGACATTACAAAATTGTAATATTTTGCAAAACTATTGTTTATTTTGTAATAAACAATTATTTACTATTATTAATTCATATAACAGAGTTGAAATGTTGAGCTTGTCAATCTTAATCTGAAAATACAAAAACTGAAATATGAAGAAGAAACTGACACTTGCTTTTCTTTGCATCTTTCCTTCAAAAGACTTCTGTGATGTAATTCCCTCAATGCAGATCACACATGGACTAATCCATTATTTTAATAGGAGGGTAAATGGTATGGCGTGACGGGGTTGAAACAAACTGAGGGACGTGTGTTAATATTGCAATTTCATAGATAATTCAAGTATTTTTTCAGAATTTATTCTTGATCGGTTAAAGTTGACAAGCTATGATATTAGCAGCAACATTTTGGGATAATTGGCCATTTTGATTTGTTTAATATTAAATTAATATGTAATAATGCTTAGTGAGGATATGCAAATATGTCTGTCTAATACTAAGACAACCAATTTTTTTAAAACAATGTATATATATATATATATATTTAGTTTTACATTGTAATGCAAAACAACCTGTTCCATTAATTCATTGCTTTAAAATACATTTTGTAGTTTCCTTTCATTTAAAATTATTGAAGTAAGCTTGGGGGACTCAAAGGGCACCAGATTGTTTGTCTGAACACCTTGTTTCTCTTGTGCATTAAGAACACTTGTGTTAGGGCATGAATTAACAATAAATAGGTTGTATACAACTGTCCGCCCTCCCATGCCACCCTGGCATGACCTCTTGCCCCCCCTTTGCCACCCCATATAAAATGTTCTAGAACCGCCACTGCGCAGGAGTGAGCGTTTGCCATTCACTGGTCCTTCTAAAGGGGGGGTAGAGAATAGTTACTGGCTGGGTCAGCTGCAGTGAGTCTCCTCAAGATGGTTGATGGCTGAAATATCCTGTATTTGCTGGCAATCACACATCACGCTAACAATAAACACCCTTATGTGTAGGATCAGAAAATGTATGTTTGTCAATAAATACATTGCAACACATACTGTAGATAGGCCGCTTATAAAGAATGGTTTTATTTCTCTAGGAACACAACATGCATGACATCAGAATGATTTGAAAGACACTATAACTACAAGGAAGCTTTAGGATGTATAATGTTTTAAAAACATAAAAGTTTCATCATTATATTCATCATAACTTTCAATGACTTCAAAACAGAATGATTGCATTGCTATTCTCCTGGGAAATGGGGTAAGTGAACCTATTTATTTTGCAAGTCACTAACCATCACACATTTCTACAAATATCATAAGCCTCTTTCACACATGGACATTATCTAGACATGACTTAGAGAGAATTTGAGAAGGCAAAATACCTATTAACTCGGACCGGACATCAAACGCACTTTACCGTGCCATCTCCCTGGTGCAGACGGAGTGGCCAGGTTGAAGACGTTTTATTGCAGCTGGTGTAATAATCAAAGAAAACTAACATCCAAGGCTGGCAAAGAAAAGTAATGTATCTAACTGGAGATTACGGAGAGATTCAGGAACTTCTGTCTGTGTCATCAAAGCGTTTCAGGGGGGCATGTGTGGGAGGAATATCTCACATGTTGTTCCACCGTTACTTGTCCGACTTCTGTCAAAAGTGCATTTGCAAGTTATTTATAGTTTCCCATCCTAGGATTATTTAAGACATTTTATCATGTGTGCTTAATCTAGTGAGCATTTCCACTGTGTGCAGAATGCTGAGACATTCAGTCTTTAAGTAAAGTTTTGAAAATGATTAAAAGTATACCAACAGGTGTTTTTCATTATTATTATGTGCACCCCAGTTTAATGAGGCTAAATAACACCTCTCAGCATAAAGTTAAATCCACACCGTTCTGAAACCATTTTAACAGAAGCTGAACATTATAACCTTCATTAAAGTATGATTTGCTGCAAGAATGTGTTAGTTTCATCCAGGTGTTTCTAATCAACTGGCAACTAAGTGTAATATTTTTCATTAGTAGCTAACTGACTGGCGAACATCCAACTTTATTGACAGGCTTGCATTTGGAAAATGCAATCTCGAAGCCACAGCAATAATAACCATGATGACAGAACTTGTTATACAACTGTTCCCAGGCTGAGCAGAACTTGTGACAAAAACACTTATTAAGGTTTAAAATCAGTTGAGGGACCTTTGTGCAGCCCTGGCCAAGGTATTTGGTGGATGAGTGCTTTCCAATATTTCTTACAACATTTTAAATTCTGAAAAAACCTCAGCAGAGATCTGTATAGGCTTTCCAATACTCAACAAAACATACAGAGCTACGGTGGCCGACAGGTGCAAACGTGTTACAACGGCCCAAAACATTTCCATTAGAAGAAACGTGGTACAAAAAAACACCATGCAAATGAAAAAAAACACCATGCAAATAAAAAAAAAATCTTCACCAATTTGACAACACATTAACAGCATTTAGAAACCATTTACCAACTTGACAATACATACACAGCTTTTACTAAAAGTGCTGCAGAAACAAAACGCTGCAATAAAAAAAACGCTACGAATCAAACAACTCTGCGCAAAGCTGAAACGGAACAGGGACGCTAAAAAATGATGCTTGTTGCCATTCAAGGATTAAAAAGTTGCCCAACTGTCACAGTCACTGAAAACTTACCTAAAATATAAGTTTTATTGGCTTATTTTAACAATTTGATCACATGATTCTTTTATTATTGCAGACCTGCTGTAAGCTAGGTTGCTAATGTAGCTAACCTAGTGCAGCGCTTTCAGTAAACGGTGTTCATGTTTCGTCAAGTTTGTGAAATGTTTCTAAATGCTGCACTTGTGTCTGTTGGTGAAGATGTTTCTTCAATTGCATGTTTTTGACATTACATTACATTACATTGCATTTAGCTGACGCTTTTATCCAAAGCAACTTACAATAATTCGACCGGGAAGATACAACCTTGAAGAAAACAGAATCATATAAGTACATCAGGTTTCATAGAGCCAAACATTTCAAGTGCTACTCAACTGGCTTTAGATAAGCCAACCCTTTATTAGTATATAAATG
>NW_011360142.1:0-3297 GCF_000735185.1 Notothenia coriiceps | reverse complement strand
CATTTCATTTAGCCTAGCTTTAAAAACATGCAGATGAATGAGATTGCTCAGTTTCAATTCTTGCTGAAGATTGTTCCACGAAAGTGGAGCTGCGCACATAAAAGCTGTCTTACCTAAGACAGTCCTTGCTCTTGGCACATCTAACAATACTACATCATGCGATCTCAGACAATAGCTGCTTGCAACTCTCTGTGTGATCAGTGAACAGATATAATACGGGAGTTTACCCAACATAGCTTTATAAATAAATGTGTACCAATGACTGAGCCTCCGTACAGTTAGTGAAGGCAAACCTGCCTTGGCATACAGGGTACAGTGATGAGTAAGTGCTTTACAATTTGTGACAAATCTCAGTGCGCTGTGATAAGCGGCATATAACTTGTTCAGGCAATAGGCAGGTGCATTCATATACAACAAATCACCATCACAGGTAAAAAGTTCACAGTGACTAGCCTTTTCCTGGCCTCAAGCGAGAAACAGGACTTGTTTCTGAAAAAGAAACCTAGCCTAACCCTCAGCTTTTTAAGCAGGTTATTGACATGAAGTTTAAAAGTAAGACAATCATCAAGCCAGATACCTAGGTATTTATAACAGGAAAAGTCTGAGTGTGTGCATTCGTGTGTGTGTGGGGGGGAGCGGAGCCCCGCCCTTCAGAAACAGAGCGGAGGGAAAATGTAAATACCGGTAAATACGCAAAGCAGTGGACACTGAAACATGCGCATACATAAATAACATAGGCGTTTAGTTTATTTAATAAAAGAGCACATGTTCATGTGTGAAATTTGGTGCTATATATTTTTTCTTTTTTTAAAGGTATAGGGTAGGTAAGAATGGAGAAACCAGCTCGAGTGAGCAAGAATTTGAAAGTACACAACCGAAAAAAATCTGTCCCTTCCTTCAGACTTCCTTACAGAGCTCCTTCTCCAACCCACACGAACGCGCACATGACCAATGAGGGCACGAGATAAGTTTGTGCACAGATGGAAGGCTGACAGGCAGGTAGGCCATCCAGTTATTTTAGCCGGGCCGGCTCAGATGATTGGTCGTGCTTTTTACAACGCTACAGCTTCCACAGATGACATTTTTTTATGTATTTATTGTCAAAGCATTTAATGTATTCATTGCTATCGGGATGTTAAGAGCATTCCATGGAATATAACAAAAAGTGTTTCTGAAGTGAATTACCTACCCCACCTTTTAAATTGGCCTTTAATATTCATTTGGTTTAAAGGGGGCCTATCAGGCAAAAGGCACTTTTGAATGTCTTTTATACATAAATTTGTGTCCCCGACGTGTCAGGGAACTCACGCAGCGTCAGAAAACAAAAGCCTCTCTCTTTTCCTCCGTATACCCATTTCTCTAAAAACGGGGCTACAACGGAGCTAATCCAGATTTGCGTCCGATATGACGTAATATCTGAAATGTGGACCCGCGGCCCTATCAGAAACGTTGCTATCAGAAACAATGCCCGACTGTTTTGGACGTAATATGGTCGGTGCATGTTTACATTAGCATTGCTAACACTCAGAGCTAACCTGTACTGGAGAGAGCATGTGTAAANGAGACTACGGTTTATTACTCATTTGCATATTGAAGGGGACTTGCACTTTGTATGTCTTTTATACATAAATATGTGTCCCCAGTGTGTCAGGGAACTCACAAACCAAATCTCTAAAAACGGGGCTACAACGGAGCTGATCCAGTTTGCGTCCGATATGACGTGATATCGGAAATGTGGACCCACGGCCATATCAGAAAGTTGCTATCAGAAACAATGCCAGACTGTTTTGGACGTAATATAGTCTTTGTTTACATTAGCAAGCATCGCTAACACTCAGAGCTAACCTGTACTCGAGAGAGTAGCCTATGTGTAAAAAAGCAGGAAATAAAAAAAGGAACTCACCTGGTGGTATAACCGGCAAGAGAAAAAGCATTTGAGCTCCATACTGTTTCAGAAATAATCCTTGATGTGGTTTGGAACATGATATGGCGTTTAATCACGGCAGCATTCAGCTGTATCTCGTATAATTCTGAGCAGGCACTAGCTCCCCCTCCTCCTTTTTTTTGTTTCAAGCTAAGGACCCAGATAAACTATTCTGGTAAGGGCTGAGATAAAGGGATATGAGGGATGTCTAAAATGCATGATCTGTTTGGTATTTTGAGCAAAACACATAGACATGTTTTTATATATTTGTATATATCTGAAACCCATAATATAAGCCTAATAATAGCATGATAGGAGACCTTTAAACCTAAATTATGGATACCAAATTATTATGCTGCATTCATGAAACCTTCATCTTACAATAAATACTTGGTGTATTAGATGTGTCTGTGAATTCGAAAAAAATTGGTATTTCACATATTATATATTTACATTCACAATACAGCTTACGGCAGCACTTCAATGTAAACATAATCACATTTGATTCCTGAAATTCAACAATGTTTCTTTACTCAGCCTCACCTGTTCCCTGCAGGTTCGCTGGTCAGACGTTGGCGGGATGGAGGAGGTGAAGTTGAAACTGAAGCAGGCCGTGGAGTGGCCCCTGAGGCACCCCGAGGCCTTCACCCGGATGGGCATCCAGCCCCCTAAAGGAGTCCTGCTGTACGGCCCCCCCGGCTGCTCCAAGACCATGATCGCCAAGGCGCTGGCCAATGAGAGCGGACTGAACTTCCTGGCTATTAAAGTGAGTTTTCATCTATCAACCATAATCCTATATTCTAGGAATGATATCGTTTGATTGAGCTTGTTTTCTGAAATGATGGATAGCTTGATGTATCATTTCACAGTCAAGGACTTTTTAGCTCAACCGTTTGGTCTAACGGAACATCATTGGAGTCAATTGAATTGCTATTAGAGTGTTTCATGGCAATAAAACATGCATTTCACCTCTCCTTCTAAATGTATTTAGAACAATGTACTGTTTATCATTTTGTATTTCCAAATAGAAATGAATTGTTATAACCCCTTACAAACACCTTTCCTAGTTTCCTGGCTATAGAGTGGTGCTGTGACGAGTCCTAAAACCCGGAAGTGAGTTAGTATTTTACCACTTCCTGTTCCCTCGTCTCAGAGCCAATGGGATTTCTCCATAGGATTTTGGAAAAAAGCTTGAACTAAGGTCTGTGGTTGACACAAATTTAAGAGACGGATTACGTTTTGTTCTACGACATTTAATACATCAGCAGTGACCCCACTGGTGATTTCTGAAGAGTTGACGTGTCTGAAAAATGATGGTTGTTAACATGTGGCTGAATAGGACTACAGAAGTTGTGGAGGCCGTTGTAACGTGA
>NW_011360141.1:0-2822 GCF_000735185.1 Notothenia coriiceps | reverse complement strand
AACAGTTGATTTAAAAAATCTAATCAATTTCAGTCCAACTCTCTCAATAACCTTGGCCAAAACAATAAACAGTTCAACATAAAGTGCCAGTTGCACCAACAACGTAATAAATAGTTCAACATAAAGTGTACCATTTAAAATAAAATAAAAAAGTGCCAGTGATTGACCTCAATCCCTCCTATTCTTCCAATATCCTGATGAAAAATAAAATCTCTCTGTTGCATAGGCCACTGTTTGATCAACGCGAATTGGGTGTGGGTCCTTGTACTCCGAGTCGGGCTAACGTCCACGCTAGCTTCCACGCTAGCTGCTATATGTTTTGCATTGAGGTGATACTTGAGGCTTGATGTGCTGCGGTGATATGCGAATTCCTTTTTGCATAATTTGCAAACAACCGTGCTCTTATCGACGCTTCCATCCGTCCGTTTTTTAAAACAAAATGTCCCATCCACGGGGCCAACCAAAGCGGTCTCATCAGCTTCTTCGTTCATGTTTGACTATTGTTCACTGTGGTTTGTTGTTGTCTGAAGTAATGCACGTTAGTTGGTGCTCCAGTATAATCGGTACCCCTGAAACTCATCCAGTGAGAAACGTTCCGCGGTGCAAAAATAAGTGCGATTAAAATGCGTTAATTTTTTTAACGCGTTAATTTTTGTGCAATTAATTAATCTTAATTAACACGTTAAAGTCCCGGCCCTACTATTTATATCATATTTCAATGACTTGCTCTTATTGCACTATTTCACTTTTTTTTAAACTATTCTCTTCTTGTATTTACTATTTACTTGCACTATATTTTTCTGTTTATCTGTGTTTTGTGTTGCACTGTTGGAGAAGCCTGTGACACAAGATTTTCATCGACATAACTACACTGTAGCTGTGTTCGTTTGACAAATAAAGAACCTTGAACCTTGAGTTAGATAACCCCTATAATACAATCGTTCTTTCGTTGGTTTTTGACATGGGGGAGTTATACAGCCAGAATGAAAGAGTTGACAGAAAATTGCATTTCACCACAATCTTGAAGAGGGAAGTATTCTGTTTATTGTTGTTTTTCCTGCACAGCTGGTAAAATGATAAAAAGTGGGATACATGTGACTGTATTTAAGTGTGAGCCAAATCCGCAGGAATCATTTTTAGGCAATATAACATCTCACAGCAGGGTACAACAGCCCACATAGTAAAATTCTTCAGAATGTAATTTATTCCTTTCAGTCTCAAGCGAAGACATCAGCTTTACCAACTTCTATTCACCTGCTTCTCAAAGTATATGTATTCAGTGTGCGTTTTTACTAAATGACAAGGGCTATTGAGAAATGAAGAAAGCTTTGAAGTCAACATTTTCTTTCAAGAATTATAATGAATCATAAAAATTGAATATTTTGGCTCAAGTAGGACGATCTATGTAAACAACACATTTCTATTCATTTCCCATTATTCTTGTTTTGTGCTTCATTGGTAGCAATGAAGGGCATAGGGCTCTGGGTAGGGCTTTGTGGTCTGTCAACGCCGAATCATTGAAAGTCAAACATCCGCTCAACCTCTCAGACGAAGACCGATTCCTCCAAAAAGCCTCAGGGGCAAAATGTGGATCAACCTCAACGCCAGTCCTTTGGGTGTCATCAGGAGCAATACACATTGATTAGTAAATGTCCCTTCTTCTTTCCTGAGAGGCTGTTTGTCCCACAGGGAGGTAACCATTGTACCACAGCTGGCCAGGGACCATTCAAGGGCAATCCGAGCAAAAAGACTCAGGACAACCACTTAGTTGGGAGTGCATTGACCTGGCTTGGTAACAACGAGTAAAGAGCAAGAACGTCGGGAGGGTTCTCTGTGAGAATGCCACTGCATTGAAGGGTTTTTTAAAAGCACTCTGGTAGCTATCAGGATTTTGGTTGCTTTTACACAGAGATGTGCAGAGTGCTAGCTCAAGCCTCGACCCTACAACCTCTTTGTCTGAAGGACTTTCTCGACAAACACTAACAGGTATTGTCTGTGTTGCCAAGCTTATTGATGAGTTGGATTTTGGCAAGATGCAGACAGAGAATCATATAATCCTGAGATGACATACACTGTAAAAAGTTTTTTACAGTTTTTCCGCAAAAAAAGTAACAGTTTTTTTATTGTATTTCATAAATACAGGAAATCATATTAAAATTACAAGAATAAACGGTTTCTTGAAATGTGTGATTTATTTAACAAAAGACAACTGTAGAAATTGAATACATTATTTATCTGTTTTTTAGCAGCTTTTAAATGCGAATTTAACAAAACTAACCGTAAAAATAAAAGATTTTCTGTTGGCAAAAGTAGCTGCATTTTCTGTAATTTTACAAAAAAAAACATTGTTTATGGCTATATATCACTGTCAAATACATAACAAATACTGTTAATACTCATTTAAAAAATGTATAATTGCAAGAAAATATATGAGTAAAGAATGAAATATTTTTTAATTTAGCTTAATTTAACCACTACTTTACATTGATAAACTGAAAAAACACAGGTATTGACTATCCTATTATAGTAACAAAAAAACAAACATTTTAACACATTTTGACTTGTATTGCTTTGAGGATTGAATTGTTAAATATGTGAATTTCAGGTTATAAAAACTGTGTAAAACACAAAAAAAAAAGTTGACTGTTATTAACATGTTGGGTGCAAATTCCTACCAGAGCACAATACAGATATAAAATGATGCTATAATAACCCACAAGTAACAGCCATAGACTGTGGGTCATTGGCGAGCCGTGACCCAAAAGAAGAGATATTACGTCACAGCGTATACTTCAGCGGAATATCAAAACAGCCGGCCCGGG
>NW_011360140.1:0-1801 GCF_000735185.1 Notothenia coriiceps | reverse complement strand
CAGGAGTTTGGCAGCAGCAGAGCGGAGGGAGCGAGTGGGAGTGTGTCTGTGGAGGAGGCCAGTCAGGTAGGATGGGGCCAGGTTATGGAGGGCTTTGTATGTCCTTAGGAGGATTTTGTACTGAATTCTCTGGGGGATGGGGAGTTAGGCATTTTTGCTTGAAAAACTTAAACAAACGGTTATCAAAGTAATACTTTTTTAGTATATACTGTTTGGTATGAACTAATCTTTGAAGGTCAGCTCACACATAAGAGATCATATTAAAATTGTTCATGGAACAGTGCAAATGCAAAGAGATTGTACTTTGTAATGTGTGTCTTTACAGGAAGTGAGTTATTGCAAAACATAGCAAGACATGTTTATTTTGGTGGTTTTAACAATTAATGTTGAGTGGCAGGCATTTTATAGACAGCTTTGCTTTAGTTTTTTCCTATTTTTCCCAAAAACTTCCTAACATTATATTAAATGCTTGATAAACTATTAATGGTTATATCTTCAAAAAGATTAAACTGGTTGTGCAGTTATTTTTTTATGAAGCTTCGCAAATTGATTGATACAAGTTTTACATGCTTTTAAATATTAACTTACTTGCATAATATAAAAGTCTGCAATTAGATTGGGGTTCAAATCATCGTTTGTCCGTCGTTATGACCTCAACATTATCAGGTATTCTCTGCATCCCAGACACATTACACACTGCCATACCCATACGTTGTCATGTACTTGCCTTTCATTGGTGAGTGCTTCAGCAGTACACAGGTTATTTACAGCTGTGGCCTCGCCTCTCCTCCACACGCAATTAAAAAGCTGTTTGAATGCACTCGTGTAAATCATCGGCCACCTATCCTTCCCTGTTTCTCCCCCGTTTCCTTTTATTTTTCCTCCGTTTTGCTCATTGGAGGGGAGCTTTTTCATAACGCCACAGATGACATCCCTCTTTTTGTCAAGGTCGCTGAGGAGGGGCTCCCAGATGATTGTTGTCGCCTGTCACCCCTTTTTCTTCTCAGCATCGGTTTTCCCTGTGATGTGCCGATTGTGCCGACACCATACGAGCTATTGCCAAAGGCGGCTTTTGCTCTGCTGCCATGAGCACAGTGGCGGCTGGTGGAAAATATTTTTGGTGGGGCTATGGAAATGGTGACAAAACCATACTAGGGCATTTAAAATCAGGAGACTAAATACGAACTGTGTGTGTGTGTGTGTGTGTGTGTGTGTGTGTGTGTGTGTGTGTGTGTGTGTGTGTGTGTGTGTGTGTGTGTGTGTGTGTGTGTGTGTGTGTGTGTGTGTGTGTGTGTGTATACTTGCCAACCCTCCCGATTTTCGCAGGAGACACCCGCATTTCTCCCGATTTCTGACAAAATCAGATTTACTCATGACTGTTTCCACTCGGAATTTAATACAGGTACACCATTGTTTGGTTTCCATGGTAGCGCGTCTCTTTAGCAGCGCGCGCAACTCAAAGTCTGAGAGGGTGAGGAAGATGAAAACTGAACAAGAATCGACAACTCGACCCTCTGATCACTCCTTTCCTGTAAAATACAGGTCCAGCCCACACATATGCTCCATGGTGCCACAGGCCTTGCCCTTACAACTACAATAAGCATGCAAATGTTAATCTACAGCTCCGGCGATCCACTAGCCTACAACTGCAGACGCAGCCATCCCCTACTGTAGCGTCACCTCGGATACGAGTCTAAACAGACACACAGGCCAGTGCGCTGAAAGGGCGCCCTTTGAGCATCAGATTTGACGACGCTGATTGGCTGAAATTATGTTTCGGCGGCATAGTTTCCAGATAGCA
>NW_011360139.1:0-5269 GCF_000735185.1 Notothenia coriiceps | reverse complement strand
CAGAGGCAATAATGTAATATAATACATTATATTTATATATGTATTTTTATATAGTCTTAAAGTTACAACCGGCCCTTTGAGTGCAGCCCTAATGCTAATGTGGCCCGCGAAGAAATTGAGTTTTACACCCCTGCTTTAGAGGGCAGTTTGGGAGTTTAACTTTAACTATAGAGATGCCTAAGTCTGTAAATAAGTTATTTAACGTGCATTCTGTTCGGTTTGTGTGTTGAAAAGATTTGTGCAATTTAGTATTTTCATTCTATAGCTTATATGTCTTTTTATTTATTAATGTATGTTTCCTGCGTCTTTTTATATTCATGTTTATTTTGTGATATTGTTATTTAATTTGTGTAGTTATTTTGATTATATATGCTCAAACGTCTCAGATGAGATTGCAAGGGGAATTTCTGGGGGATGATTTGCTATCTTGTAGGACAGTAACATAGTTAATGTGTTATGGTAGGAAAGAGTGAAACATATTAAGAGCATTTAAGAGAAATTGACTTTCTTCCTACCTGCTTTTGACCTCTGGAGGAACAGGAAGAGGTTTGTTGAATCCTTCTTTCCCTACGAGCCAGTACGTCTCCTCGACTCCTTTACCCTGACAAAAAGAGACACATAGAGGCTTCAACAGACTATATTGTTTTAAGAGAAATGTCCAATATCTTTGGCGTTTCTCTCAACAATGGGGAAAACACCAGAGGAAATACAAAAACAAGATTCCTATCTATTTCTGCTAATTAGAATAGCAAACAAATGGAATCGGCTAAAAGCTAATAACTTAGTGAACTCACAATGGAGTAACTTATAATGAAATCTATCTAATGGAGAAAACAACTTAGAGAATTAGAAATGCATATCTTTGAGGAAAGGTGGGAAAAAAGGGTCAAGTATAGAACAATATAATGAATGTATACCTGAATATTAATAATGTATCCATTCTTTTATTTGTAATAGCCTATTATTATTACTATTTACATATTTTCGTATTTGTCATCTGTTATGTAGTTAATCTATGTACCTAGATGTTTTTATTTTTGTTATGTATGCTTTGTGAATGTTTTCTTAAAATGCAAAAAAAATAACAGACTATATTCAACCACATGCAGAAATATCTGTCCAAATGTAATGTCTATTCCAGCGGTTTCCGACCTTTTTGAACTCAGGGCCCAGTTAAGAATCTAAATTTTTTTCGCGGCACACGTTCAACCATAAACAATACGGAGGGTAAATAAAGTTCTCAGGGTACTTCTTATTTCAATTAGAAAAGGAGCTGGCCATCAGTAACAAACAGACATTTTTATTACACGGTTTAGTTAAATACTCGATTCTGATTGGTCAGTTCAGAACATGTGACACGTTGTTAATCCAGTAGTACAGACCGCTGTCAAGGACTGTAATGACCGTTGCTAAGGAGGATCAAGAAAGAAAAAGGAAAGGAGGTTCAAATAAAAACAAATCGTAATAATGAAATGTTTCCACGCAAATCATAATGTTTTGCAAATTATTTGGTGGCCCACTTGCAATGCCTTTGCAGACCACTAGGGGGCCGTGGCCCACAGGTTGGGAACCGCTGGTCTATACCTTTATTTCACTCTTTCCTCTTAATTCGATCTTGTAGCCGACATTTAAATCCCGCAGCACCTTGGCTGTGCTCTGGTGGATGTGGATCCTGTAGGCTGACAAATAAGTGACATGATTACGAAATAGCTGCTTTATTTTAACTCGTAATAAACTGTTTTATTTTGTGCTTACGCAGCCCGGTGGACTCCATACGAGACGCAGTGGTGACGGTGTCTCCAAACAGACAGTAGCGAGGCATAGTGAGACCCACAACCCCTGCTACACAGGGACCTGTAACACACACCCAGCAGATACATCTAAATATGACATTCTTAATTAAATCCAAATTAATTCAATTAAACATATATATATATATTTGACCCGGTCATTTTTGCATTTCCCTCACCTGTGTGCAGTCCTATCCGGATCCTGACAGGAACGTCGGGCATGTGTCTCATTTTGAAAGTTCCCACGGCACTCAGGATGTCCAGCGCCATGTTGGCGATCTCTGCTGCGTGGCGGTCGTCGTTACAAACAGGAAGTCCCGACGCCACCATGTACGCATCGCCGATAGTCTCCACCTAGAAGAGATTGTTCATGTTTCATGATTATAGAAAGGTGGAACCTGAGTGAGTTCTTTTAGATCGATTTCTCGTTTCCTGTCCTCTGTTGTTTCCTTTCCTTCTCCTTAAAGGAAACTACAGTCACTGCTTTATATTCGGTGTATATTAAGTCATCCCTCTATTGTTAACTGTCCAGCATGCACTTGTGTTTTATGTTGATTGACATCTCCTTTTTCTCTAGTTTCCTCACATCTGTTGTTTCCTTTCCTTCTCCTTAATGAAAGTGTATTTTTGGTGAAGGGAAAACTTTACAAACCAGTCTGTAGTTTACATTTTGTTTCATTTACCATCATCTTTATATTTGTACTAACCAAATTAAGGCTTAAATACCCCAATAATTACTTTGAAAGTTAATGGTGTTGAATATTTCTGGGAGCATACAGTGGGGCAAAAAAAGTATTTAGTCAGCCACCAATTGTGCAAGTTCTCCCACTTAAAAAGATGAGAGAGGCCTGTATGCCATTAATACAGTTAACAAGTGGAGGACAGAGGAAGCTCTTAAAGAAGAAGTGACAGGTCTGTGAGAGCCAGAAATCTTGTTTGTTTGTTATTGACCAAATACTTATTTTACACCATCATTTGCAAATAAATTCTTTAAAAATCAGACAATGTGATTTTCTGGATTTTTTTTTCTCATTTTGTCTCTCATAGTTGAGGTGTACCTAGGATGAAAATTACAGGCCTCTCTCATCTTTTTAAGTGGGAGAACTTGCACAATTGGTGGCTGACTAAATACTTTTTTGCCCCACTGTATTTGTGTTATTGCCTTGACTGATTTCCTGTATTCATTTAAAGAGATTGAACCACCTTGTAGACGTCGTGGTTTCCTATGATGGCGTCAAACAGTGTGTAGAGGTCGTTGAGCAGGTCCACCACCTCGATGGGCTCGCTGTTGGCGGAGATGGTGGTGAAGCCCACGATGTCGCTGAAGTAAAGCGTCACTTTGTCAAAGTGCTCCGGCTCCACTGTGCCTCCGACCTTCAAAACCTCGGCCACAGACCTGCAGCAGAGAGACACAGTCAAAGTGTGTTTTCTGTAACTGAAATTATGTATTTAACTGTTTCAATAGCAGCATTTCTTTTTACGTTCGTTACGTATAAATAAAAATACGACTGCCAGAATAACTGCAAGAAGACGCTTCTTCTCGTGGACTCACGGAGGAAGCATCTGGGTGAGCAGCTTCTCCGTCTTCTGCTTCTCGATCTCCAGTTCCTCCGTCCTCTCTCGGATCAGCTCCTCCAGGTTCGAGGAGTACTGCTCCAACATCCGCAGCATCGAGTCGATGATGTTCGTCTTCTTCCCCTTGTTGATGTTCTTGAACTGAGGAAAAAGACAATATATAACAAGTTGAAGTTCAACACATCAATCCAGTTTAAGAGCCTAATGGGATTTCCTCACTCAAATAATCAGAATTCATTCATTCCTGAAGAAATATTGATCTTAAAATAGAGTTTACTGAGGAAAAAACTCATTTTCATTCAACATGTTCAATCTAAAATGCTGTTTGCTTATGTTTTGAAAACAATGAAGAATACCTTAAATCTCCATGACGAAGGCCATTCATACATTTTGAGCAGTACATCAAGTTAAAGGGACAGCATTTGGTCGGTTTAATAACAATTAAAGTTCAACACCTTAATCCAGTTTAAGAGCCTAATGGTATTTCCTTACTCAAATCATCAGAATGTATTAATCCCTGAACAGAATTGACTCTCAAAATGATTTTTTACCAAAGAAAAAACTCACCATTTTGAATCTAAGATGCTCATTGGTTGATTATTGTATTATTTAGAATTTGAAAACCATTTAAAACAGCATCAAGAAAACTTAAACTCTATTAATTCCCTCAAACATATTGATCTTAAAATAGAGTTTACCGAGGAAAAACCTCAACATTTTCAATCTAAGATGTTATTTGGTTATTTTAGGATATGAAAACCATATGAAGAATACCCTTAAATCTTAATTTTGAGCACAGGGGCAGCATTTGGTCGGTTTAATACACCAAAGGAGGGCTTTAAATGAAGATTTAATTCACAAAATATTGTCGCCAGCACCAACAGATCAGCTATGTTTAAAAGAAATGTGATCCGTATCAGTTTGATACCGGCTATTAAAGTGTTTTACAGCATTTACTCTGAGTTTTTTGATGCAAAATGTAGTTAAAACCTGGTCGAAGATCTCGTCGAATCCCAGTCTATTGATTGGCTGTTCCTTCCAGCACTGCTTCATCAGCTGGATGCACTCTAACGGAGCGTAATCTGGACTGACCACCGGGCGAAACAGAGGAGGGGGGTTACGCAGCTTCTCTAATATCTCTGAAACACACAGAAATATTATAGAGTTTAGTGTAGGGATGGCAGTGTTGATCAGTGAGGGAAACACACATAGTTAGACAGCTATTAGATGCAGGCCTCTCTAGTGACCTAGAACAGCTTAAAGGTCACCTATCATGCTATTGTTAGGCAATAGCATAGGTCTCAGATATATAAAAATATATAAAAAACATGTCTATGAAGTGTTTTGCTCAAAATACCAAACAGATCACCCATTCTAGCCATGCCTCATATCCCTCTATTTCACTTCCTGTTTCAAAAGTGCTGATTTATATAAAGCTTTAAAAATTGATAACAAATAAAAAAGGAGGGGGCTGAGCTCATGCGGGACCCGGCAGCTACTGTCTAAACTAAATACTGCGGTGATGAAACGCCATATCATGGATTATCAAGGATTATCTCTGAAACAGTATGGAGCTCAAAGGCTTTCTCTCTTGCCGGTTATACCACAAGGCGAGTTCCTTTTTATTTCCTGCTTCTTCACACACATGCTCTCCAGTACAGGTTAGCTCTGAGTGTTAGCGATGCTAATGTAAACACCGACCATATTACGTCCAAAACAGTCGGGCATTGTTTCTGATAGCAACGTTTCTGATTGGGCCGTGGGTCCACATTTCAGATATTACGTCATATCGGACGCAAATCTGGATCAGCTCCGTTGTTCCCCCGTTTTTAGATTGGTTACGGAGGAAGAAGAGAGGGTTTAGTTTTATTTGACGCTGCGTGAGTTCCCTTCGACACACCGGG
>NW_011360138.1:0-52299 GCF_000735185.1 Notothenia coriiceps | reverse complement strand
TTTACAGATAGCAACAGTCAGCTTGTTGGTTGCAGCTGCTCTGGCTGAGGGCTCCTTTCTACCGCCCGGACGAGAGAGGGTAATGATACACGCTGCGGCCAGACAGGAAACATGTGACTTATCAGTAACTTTAGACATCGTAAAACAATTTTAAACAAGATTTTATTGTAGATTATACATTGTACTGATACCAACTATATAATATTTACCTTGTTCATTAAAATTAAAAATATATTTAATTTTTAAATATATATTTTTATTTATTTTAAATTTTGAATGACAATCAAACATGTGGGAAGAAGGGGGGGCGGCGCCCCTATGGGCCGGCCGCCACTGTTGATAGCGTTATGTGTTTATATTGTTTATTGTTGAATTTCTCCTTGAGATACAGTAATTGACTGTGACAGACGGATAACTTAAATGGAGAAATGTGATATGTTTGTAAAGTACAGCTATTTGAATGTAACTATGTGTACTTTGAATTTTGAATAAGAAGCAATCCAGACGATCAACCGGATCCTGTGTATAATTCTTGCTGCTGCACTTTTCTGTTTTTTACAGATATAATTTATTGTTGCTGTGGTACCCAAGATTTTGGGACCCGTAACACTGAGTTTTAGGTATAGTAGCCAAATCTCCTGCTAATAAAAATGTATATCTGGCTCTTGAGGGGCTCTGAAGTGAAGTGTACTTCTTGCGCCAAATACATCAATAAAAGTAAATCAAAGTTTATTTTATCAGCTCAATATCACAAATGTTACTTTTGTCTCATGGGGCTTTAAGGTTTATACAGAACATGAATATGCTGGAAATTCCCGGCTGTAACTTTTTTAATATTTATTGAAGACAGAAGAGTATGAGTTTCTCCTCGCACTGTGCACAACTTGACACAAAGCTCCCAAATAAAAGGGACTGGTCCGAAAAGTACACTTGTTATAAATGTTGTCGTATCCACAGAAAGCTACCAAGCAAAACAACATTGTGTGAAACACGCTGTTACGTGCTGGGTGTGTTTTTCTCTGTCTCTGCTGTGCAGGTACACCTGGTCCGCCCCTGGCTCCGCCTTCCCCAGGTGTCCTGATGACATTCAGCTGGGGATGACTTAAAGAGGAGAAGCTGAAGGAGAAGAGTTCTCTTTTTCCCGTCCTGAAACCGAGGGATTACGACCGTGGCTTTCCTCTCACCTCATGTGGATATATATATATATATTTGCTGTATTTATTGTGTGAACTCTGGAGGATATTAGTATAGGTTTTTCGTGGCTTTGTTTCCTTCCCAGTAGGCTGTGTTTGGACCTCTGGGTAGAGGAGGGAAGTCTGGGTCCTACGGCTCATGGTGTGGCTGGCCCAGGCCCCCTTCTTGTTTGTTTTACGCTGTCCTCCAGACTTGGTTCCTTTCTGCCGGTAGGCATGCATGTGAGTGACGGCTGTGCCACAAATAAATGCCCGTCGATAACTAAATTCTGTGTTAGGCGAGGTTGTTTTTATGTTGCGGGTCTTCCCACGAGCCACTACCGCTTGGTAGAGGGACGGGACGTAACAATCCTTCAAGACCAGACATTAATACTTGAACCTCCTTCATGCGATCACATAATCCTGTGTATCCTTATATCATGGCTACAGCATAAATGTGTGAATTATATGTTCTTACTGATGTGCTTATAAATGCATCATCTCACCTCACCTTGTAACTGTTTGGCAAGCGAGCGTGCAAACATGACGTTAGCCAGCTTGCTCTGCCCGTAGGCCTTCATGGTGTCGTAACTCCTCTCGCTGTTGATGTCATCGAGTCGCAGCCCGGTCCAGGTGTGGGCGACCGATGCCACGACCACGATACGGGCGGGGGCTGAGCGCTTGATGAGGTCCAGCAGCAGGTAAGTCAACAGGAAGTGACCTGGGTAAAGCCATGAGACACATGCTTTCAGGCTATTGTCTCACGTTGTAAAAATCCTTACCTAAGCTGTGATGGATTTCACTAACACCATGAAACGCTCTGATCCGGTAAACTTTATTTTACTGGGAAACGCAGGGATATAAATGAGAGATTGAAGGGTTTAAGATCATAAACACAACAGTCGGTGTTGCAGATTTACCATGCCGCATTCAGCTCGGAAAATCCACCTCATTAATTCCCCCTGTGCCTTTCATCCACTCAACAAAGGTTTTTTGTTCTCATATTCAGAAATAATGCAATTATATATATTTTTTTTAGTAGCAAAGAAATTGTTTTAAATGTGAGTGCTGTAGTCCTCTTCAACATGTTTTTATCATTCCAACTCAAGCATGCTTTCCCTGACCAGCATCTCCTCGTCTATTGTTTACAGAGGCTCCTGTGATTTATTTCATAGCAAAATGCATTGAACTCAAATGTTGCGATTGGCTTAACTAGTTTCTTTTTAATCACACAATAACACCATTTCACTTACAACACAGTCAAACAACTGAATTGAATGAAGCACAGTGCATATGGTCAGTCCAAATTCTGCTGCAACAGTTCAAATTATTCAATGTACTCAAATTCCAGACAGGAAAACAAACTTATGGAGTTTCACAATGTTATTCCAGATCACGGATGTTCCCAGAGGAATGAATGAACTTCCAGTTGACCTGCATATGTATACAAAGCTAGTTTACAATGTTTTTACTTTTTTTCAATATTCTTTATCCCTTACACTGCACTGATGTTCAGGTTTACAGAACTTTTGCTATCATGATATTGAGGACCAGGTCTCTTTCTGTTTCTTCCTCTCTGGGGACCTTTGTCTCACCTTGTGCATCTCTTTATTTCAACCTCTTACAATCACAACCCCCTATGAAGTGCTAACACAATGGTGGCATTACTGCAGTGGTTGCTTGTCATAGTAAACAAAGTACGTTGTTCATAATGAGGTCATGATTCTAGTTTATGGACCACACTTGGATACCCTGACGTAAAGAACATATGGATTGATGCTCTGCATGTACAATACATGAGAAAACATGCCTTTGTCTCCTTACATTTTCTCAGCTCAGTTCAAGTTGATATCACCCCAGGTACATTTAATGTGACCAACAATGAACTGTATGCAAACGGAAATACAAAGGAATATTTGCAAAAGCTGTCCTTCTGTTCAGGATGCACATACACAATACTGATTCCTCTGTAGAGGAAACGTAAAGATCCTGTGGGATGTGGTTTTTGCTTTCCTGACTATTGTCCTGATGTCTGTTTCACGTTGACCTAAGCAGAGTTTATCGTTATTTAAACAATGTGTGTGTGTGTGTGTGTGTGTGTGTGTGTGTGTGTGTGTGTGTTGCATATGTGTGTGTTTTGCATATGTGTGTGGGTGATCATATTCGAGCACAGACTGTTCTTCACCATCTCAGGCTGTGACAAAAATACCACGGTGGATAGGATACTTTGAAGGGAAGCCATGGTTCAAAACGGGGAAAAAACACTGACAGCTTGAAGATAACAGTGACTCTGGTCCATTTTCCTGGCTGACATGTTGGACAGCTTGGTTTTACATGTGTACACCAACTATTATGCAATACAATATTTGTACCATCTTCAAAAAGGAAAATCCAGCCTGTGACCTTATTATGAAATCCCTCAAACACATGCCACATTTTGTTGTCATGTGCATTATCATGACATTTATAATCCAGGTAGACGCCACAATTTCTAGAATGACTTACCCAAATGATTGACGCCTAACTGCATTTCGAACCCGTCAGCAGTCTTGGAGTAGGGACACATCATGACGCCTGCATTATTTATCAGGATATTCACTTGTTTTTCCTCTGAAAAGATCATCCCACACAAACACCATAATATGTAAGGAGTTATTCGGCAAAAAAGAGGCAGAAATCCAAGAAATGGACTGCATTTATAGCACTTTTACATATGGACAGGAGAAAGTAGGGATTGAACCACAAACTGTCCGATATAGGAAGACATTAATGTTAAGTGTCATACCTTTGTTGATGATTTCAGCAAACGCTCGGATGGACTTGGTGTCAGAGAGATCCAGTTTTCTGATGACCACATTCTCATTCCCCGTGTCTTCCATGATGTCCGTCCTGGCCTCCTCTGCCCTCTCTAGGTCCCTGCAAGCCATGACGATACGTGCACCTAAAAAACCAGGGGCCAAAGGTCACAACCTATGATAATAATATCAAGTTCTCTCCAGCCCATGCCATCAACATCCCACAGTCTGAATAAACACAGCTCAGGTTAACGAGGAACTTTAAAACTCCCAGAGCTACAACTTGTTTATTTGTGCCGCAGCACCCACATGTTCTTGTAGAAACCCCACATTTAGAAACTGCAATGATGGATAGAGCATTTCAATATGAACTCTGGCCTTACTCGAGGCTTTCTCTTTGTGCTGCACATCTTACACCTCAGGAAAAATCCCAAGACAGAGTACAAATACTAATTGCTGAATATAAACTTTACAGTGCTATATTAAGGCTTCAAAGTTTCCAAACTCTAAATTACAAAAGCTCATTGGCAGGCAAACACAGCTACCTACGTCAATCAAGGAGGAAGTGGGGAAATCTCTCGGTGTACTTCCAATCATCCCCTACTGTTCTCTAACCTCTCATTTAGCATCTCATTTAGCCGCATAGACACAAGAGCCTCTCAACTGTGACATTCTCATTCGCCTCTGACGCAGATTATTATGCATCCCCTTAATGAGCCCAAAATAGGGGCACAGACACACACTCTCTAACACACAAACGTGCACGCACAAACTAGCAAATACATAGACAACTACCCCCACAACACACACACACACAAAATTGATGCTATGCCCACCAATTACGGAATAGGAGAGCCATTAATCAGTTGGAGCGTAGCGTCTGCATCCCATCACAGTGTCTTTGTTTTCGCCGCTGTTCCCATGTGGGAAAATAACAATCGTTCCCACATTTCCCGGTTGCCAAGCTCACTCAATTAAATTAGGAACTAACAGAGATAATCTAAGGTTATGCTGAGTCAAGTTAAAGACCCTCCAACAGATGCATGCATAAATAATGTCAGTATGTAAATAAGGACAAGAGGAAAATCATATTTAAATCTGATCATGCTCTGCATATTCAGATTCCACACTACTTAACTTTGTCAACATTGTAAATTAATGTTATACCCAACCAATACATTATTAAAACAAGTTTAAGATTCAGTTTGGTTGTCCTGATACGTCGCCCACAGGAACCGCCTTCTGTTATGAATCACTGCAAATCGAATCATGTTGGCATCATGTCATTACATAATCACATTTACTGAAATGGGAGACTGTTATTCGACAGGGAATTCTCCAGAAGCGAGACCAGAGTGTTATTGTTTTCCTCTGGCGGCAATGATTCTTTTTGTCCTGTCTTTCCTTTGTCACCATTCATTTCTCATGTTGCTCTGCAAATATACTCATTTCTATTTACTACAAGATAGATTAATGGACAGAATCATGATTTCTAGTTGCCCTTTTGATCTACAAAACGCCCACATGCATGCACTTAGACAAATGCACAGTGGGGTTGTTTTTCAAGGTAGATGCCATGCTGAGACTCATTTAAAGTTCACCCTCCAATCTCTCTTTGTTTCCTGTCTGGCTCGGAGGGCAACAGACCCTCACAATGCTTCCTCTGTCCCCTGGATGCATCATCTGCCTTCCATCACTGCCAGTGGTCTTTCACTTGGATTGGTGTTAAGCAAAAAGCTCTCTTTTGGCATCTCTTTTTCCTTCTGCCCTGTGTTTTCGTCTCAGAATGAGTCAAAGGTAACCTGAGGCTTCTGAGAGTCCGACCAAAACGTATTCAGCATGAGCACATTGAACAGGAACACAAGTGGGATTACGCTTCAATAGTGTAGTCAGGACAAAAGATCACAATGTGTAGCTCAGACCACCCAAAGCATTAGAGGTGCTTATCTCCAGGGAACAAAAGTGGAATGTGTAGGCCAAGTCACAGTTTGAAAGTTAGAGAAAATGAAAAAAAAAACCACACACACACACACACACACACACACACACACACACACACACACACACACACACACACACACACACACACGTTTTTTTTCAAGCAGTGAGTACCTCTTCTGGCCAGGTCCCTTGCAGTTTCCTTTCCAATGCCAGTGTTGGCTCCGGTGATGATGGCGGTTTTCCCATCTAACCTCTCTTCAGAGGACCAGCGATAACAGCACACATGTCTGGACCAATCACAGGAAAACACACATCAATCAAAAACAGTTGCTCCCTTCAAGATTAGTATTTAAATGTGCAATCCCCCCCCCTGTTTTTGCTGACTGTAATCTGCTTTGTTTATTTACACACATTCATTCAGAAACAAGATTATTTGAGGAATTTTCCAAAAGAGTGAAGACATTTGGAATTATTTTTAGAGAAGAATCAACTTTGCAAAACAGATCCCACACATTGATGATTTCAGTGACTTTAAACACATGTTGACATTTCTATTACATGTAAGCACTTATATTTAGGCATGTTTGCTGTATCCTGTAATAGGTCCTGTATTATTATCTTCTTTGTATGTGATAATGACATGAACCTGGCTATTTTCTGTAAGAATAACAGAAAATCTTTAGTTTGTATCAATAATCAAACAAAATCAGAGTGGTTAATTCAACGGTTCATTTACCAAATAAATGAAGTCGTATGATTAACAAGCAAAGCAAAACGGTCTGGATCGACGCAGAATACACATTTGAACACAGGTCTCTTTACTGCTGGCACGGTGCAACGTAATCTCCCTAAAATTACTAACAGTTCCGTTAATAATAGAGCCACCGTCCTACCGTGTGTTACCGGCTGTGTGTGTTTTCCTACCTGCATTTCATTGTTCCTCCGGAGCAACAGATTCACCTCAGGAAAGCACTTTATCCAGACTGAACCACCTCCTCTAGTGCTCCCACACTTCGTGCCTGCCATCCCCACCCCGCCGCGGTTTGTTTCGTGACATTCCGCGGCTGGCCAATCAGGAGCGAGCGGACGCATAATTGATCGACAAATTGCTCCACAGCCGGAGAAACTCAAATTTCACAGCGAACTGACCCCAGAACAGTGATGGCAAATCTATACTGTCAATATAATCCTTTTTTTTTTTTTTTGCTGTGTTTGACACTAAGCATTAGGAAGAGGCCAAATCAACCCTCATGAATAACTCACTTAAAGTGATATTGTAGCAGGAGGCTTCCTATCAGAGGTTTATCTCGAGGTTCTCAAATATTAAATTAGACCAGTTTGTTAATACCTAATCCCAGTATTGGGAGTGTAGGCCTACACTGTAACAAAAAACACATTATTGGTAATTATCAAATAAGATATTCAGAAAAATAGTTATTAAAACAACAGTGAACATTTAGAATATGATGCTTAATGCTGACATCTGATTTACAACAAAAGATGAGTACATTGGCCGTTTGGAATACCAGTGATAGTGTTTATTAGCAACAGCTATTGATCATTGCTTTCCCCAACCTTTGATCATCTCTTTAATCATTACCTGATTATGACCCATCCCCTATCACAGGTTCAGAATTCACTAAATCTAATTATCAGCATAATATCTGTTAACATTAAGGATATATTTATGTGCTTGTATACAGTGCTTCAAAGCCTGTAGGAGAGCAAATTAATATGAGTTTATCTCCAGCGGATGCCTAGCATGTGGCAGCTCACAGCCCACAGCTTCAAAGCGGTGCCATCATCCTGTCCGGCCCGGGAGCTCTCTGCACCGGAACAGTCCCTAATGAGAGGAAACACACACACATTATTACCTTTCAACATGCAAGTTGTTCAACGTTTCAAGGCTTGTATTGTCATGTGAGCATATAGCTACACTGTAGTTATGACAATGCAAATCTAAGTTCACAGGCTCCTCCAACAGTGCAACACAATAAAACAGATAAAATAGTACGTAGGTAAATCCAATATAATATAATAGAAACAGTGCAGAATAGTCTACAGTAATTGGAATATTGATGCAAACAGATGAATGCTTGTATTTTAGAGTTTTAAACATTTGTGTAATTTAATCCTCCTCCATTGTGAGATAAAACAAAATCAATGATGCATGATAGCTTCTAGAATCTAGATCCATTCATGTGTGTCTCATGAATAAAGTCTCTGTTGTGCATTCAGTGCCTTATTAACTGCTGTAAAGGCTTTTAGTCTTAACTGTAATGTAGCTGATTAACATGTTTTCGCATCTTTTAAGAAGACTGTGTGTGGTGTGTGCAGTAGGCTAGTTCTGCAAACTCTCCTGCTGACACACAAGGTACGTCCTTTCTATCTCTTCTTCAATTGGGGCTAAATGTGTTAAAGGTCCCATGTCATGCTTTTCTGGTTATTACAAAAGTGGAATGTGTAGGCGAAGACACAGTTTGAAAGTTAGAGAAAATGAAAGGGGCAGCAGGTTTACATTTATGTCACAGAGACGCACATTTGCTCCAACAAGCCGTTTAGGACAGAGAGTGAATACACATACTATACAGAGATGCTGTATGAGAAACCAATGTGAGTTTGGAAAATTGAACAATATAAATCTATTTTAGTAGACCTCAACAATGGAATTATGATCAGTAGAAATGGCCATGACATGGGACCTTTAAGCACAACTACAATTACCAACATTATGCACTATGAAACATCAGATTCTTTAAATGTGTAATGATGCTACCCGACATCGGATTTGACCTCTTAGGAGGCTTGTTGGTTTTGCTGATTTAAATTGATGTTACTGAGGTATTGCTGCAGCTGTGTTGTCATTGCAGACTGACTTGTAGTATCCTCCAGTGAGCAGCTGGCTCTCAGGAGTGACGGTGCAGTAGATGCTGGTGTAGGCTCCCTCTGCCGGGGTCTTCATCAGGAAACCGATGGTCTTGGTTATGGCCACAAGAGGGCGCCCCAGGTGCCTCATTATTTCAGTGTTCACTATGCCAGGGTCCACAGAGTAAGCCATCACACCTAGAGCTGAGGCAAAAGAAGGTTTTTAGATACAGGATTTGTTTAAAATGAGTTGATGCCGATGGCAAACCCACAAAATACAATCAAAAAAGGTGTTTTGGTCAACCTGAAATGAAGGAAACCCTTACGACAACCCATTAAAAGTCAAACACAAATGACAAATGTGAAGTATTTAAAGATAAATATCAGAATCTTGGTAAATAAATGCTAGGCTAAATATTTAATAAAGCCATCCTTCACTTGAAAGCATCTCTGTATAAATGAATAGTTTATAAGTGAGATTGAGAAACAAGGTGTTATCTGTGGAGCGATGAAAGTTAGTTTTATTTTTACAAACAAGTTTCTCCATGCTATGTTTTTAGCCCGGAGCCGTTGTGGTTGAGGCATGAGACTCTCACACTGGAGAAAGATGCAGATCCATTTTTTACGCACAGGGAAGAAGACAGATAGGCACAGAACAGACATTAAGTCACACATACATGTGCATAGTGCTGTCCTCTCTTACAGAAGCACACAGCCTACCCTCAGTCCTTTTGGCCAGCTCGCTGGTGAACAGCACGTTGGCCAGCTTGCTCTGAGCGTAGGCCCTGACCGGGTGGTAGGCTCTGTCTCCGCTCAGGTCATCAAACTGGATCTTGCCCATGGTGTGAGCTAATGAGGACAAGTTGATGACCCGGGATGGGGCCGAGTGCTTCAGAAGGTCCAGTAACAGGAAGGTCAGGAAGAAATGACCTGAGGAGGGGGATCATGTGTAGAAGTAGAGAGAAAGAAGAAGAAATGAGACACAGAGAAGGCAAAATGAAGCAACTTAATATGCAACGTTTAAATAAATACACAAAGGCTTTAGAGACACAAAATGAACTTGTTAGTTAGCTATGGTTAGAATGCAAATTGTTCATTTCTAAAATGAAAATTAGAGTGGCTGCTGTCAGGGACCTATACCATTTTTGTTAGATTTGTTTTATCAATGAGAAGCTAGAATGTATCAAACATCCCCAGCATTCACTAAACAAAGGGACACCTCTAAAAAACTCCTACCTAGGTGATTGACTCCAAACTGCATCTCATACCCATCCACTGTGGTGGCGAACGGGCACATGGCCACGCCTGCATTGTTGATCAGGAAGTGAAGAGTCTTCTCATCTGGATCACAAAAGTTACCTGATTACTTTATGAAAAATGTATGCAGTATTCTGGAGTTCATGTGTGTGCATGCCACCTACTGTTGTAGATATTCTCAGCGAACAGGCAGATGGATTTGGTGTCGGCCAGGTCCAGATGCCTGGCCACGACCTTTGCCCCCTTCACCTCTCTCATGATGTCCCGAACCGCCTGCTCCCCCCTCGCCATGTCTCTGCACGCCAAAATCACCCGCGCACCTGCAGAGATGAACTCTCTTAATGTTGAATGAATGCATCCATTTATGTTGAAATCTGAACAAAGTGAGGTGGTTTTAAGCTCACTTTTAAAGGCAATATTTGTAATTCCAATGTATCTGCTGTTTTTTATTGAAACCAGTATTCGTTCCATAAGAAAGTTAGGTTTATTTATATAATTTAATTTGGACCTTGGAGCCACCTCATTATGTTTGATAATCTTGCATGATATCTTGCACACACAGAAAATCTAAATTGCACAGCCAAGATATTAATACAAACTGCCTATCATCATGGTATTCATTTTATTTTGTTTACTTGCCTCTGCCAGCCAGGTCTTTGGCCGTCTCTTTGCCTATTCCAACGTTGGCCCCCGTCACTATAGCTGTCTTCCCTTCTAGACGCACATCTGAAGACCACTGAGGGATTAACTGAGACCTGAGGAGGGAGGAAATGAAGTAAACTAGATTAGAGAAATATTAAGGGAGATCTTGACCTCAAGCATCCGATTAAATCCAACTTGTACTGTCAATCGAATAAAAAAAGGCTAGTGGAGGGAATAAATGATTGTTTATGTGACATAGCTTACAGTAACTTAATTACAAGGTGCCTGAGGTTTACCATTTGAGGCTAAACAGTGAATGCCAGACACAACAGTCATCATATCAAATTAAGTTAAAGGTCACTTTGCAATTTCCTTTGACATTTCAGCGTCTGTCTAAACTGACCAAAGTCATCTCCAACCATCTTTTACCCAAATCCTGCTAAATACATTTAATTTGTGAATGTTCTAAATGATCATTTTCATACCTGAGTGCCTGCATTTTAGAAGTTGATGAGGAGAAATGGCAAAATCTCCTAAAAAAGTGGGTCCTTGCTTTGAGGGTGTTGTCTCACGACTCCGGTCCAAGATGTGAAAGAAACTTTTAACTTCAGAGTGCGTTGGTGAATCAATACTCCTCTGTTAAAAGTCTGTTAATGTAACCAATCAATTTGGCAGGATTTAAAATACTGATATACAATTACTGGTGAGAGGTCACATGGCACAGGCTATATTTCAATAAACCCAAGTAACAGAGAACTGTTTGTATATTTAGTGACATATTTATAATGCTTACTATTAATACTTTAGAATGACCCTGACGGACCTTCCGATTGGTGTAATGTGTGATCTTTTTTTCTGTTCCCCATTCTGCACATAATCACATCTATTGAATGTCTCATTGGTGTGTCAGTGAAATTGCTTTTTAATTCTCTCTGGTGGTTGGGTTTTACCCATTTAAGCTCCTCTTATTTCCTGCATGCAAAATCAGCATCTGTGAAGTAACCAGAAACTGTATTCCCTGAAAGAAAAAGAAAAACACCACTTGGGAAATAAAACTAATCTTTTTTAAGTGTGCAGAAGAGTTCCTGCTGGTGAAATTGAAAACCTCGATCCACAGGTGAGCCGACTGTGATTTCAGCATTTCACCACTGTGGATTTTCTGGTGCTTTCCACAGGACGCTCTAAGCTATCACCTGGGTGTAAGTGAGGCTTTTAGCCTAATTTCTGATTTGGAATGACCATCATCACTCTTAATCTGATCCTCAAAAATTAGATCCCTCCACCCTTTCTTCAGGGTTGTTTTATTTCATCAGCATTTAAAGTTGTGTGTGCGCGGTGGAAAATGTTTTGTATTGTTGTACAAGTATGTTTCAATCGGACCACAAACCACGGGAGTAGGTTTCATTTTACCAAGGGTGGGGGGGGTACATGTTAAGTTTGGCTCTGGGGGTTTTCTTTTTGGGACATTTTGTACAATCAAGCATTTCATTTTTTTGCATCCTCTGGATTTTTTGTGGTCGAATTCAAGCCTACTTTTTGCGTCAATAAAGAGTGGAAATGTCTTTAACGCTTAAAATCAATAATTGTGTTTGACCGTTGGGGGGGGGGGATCACATTCACATTTGAGTTTATCAGACTATAATTAGTCAACAAAGGACCTGCTTTCAAACATTTGACAAGCTGAGCATGCCTTGTTTACTCCTGACAAACAGTTGCCAGTAGGTGGCGTTGTGTAGCAGCACGCAGAGGTTCAGGACTGCCTGTCTTCAGTGCAATGAGGGACTGTTTTCTCTCACAGGGAAGGGGGGGGCCTGGCAGCCAGGTCTCATGTAAACCATGTGAAAGCCAGTCATAACTTCCTGTTTTCACAAACAAGCATAAAATAAGCTGAGACAAAAAATATACACACACACACACACACACACACACACACACACACACACACACACACACACACACACACACACACACACACACACACACACACACACACACACAGTTCTGCTGACCCAAACCAGGCCTAAACGAGTGCTGCCAGCCTCTCATGTGGTCTCTGTGTGATGCGGCCTCGCTGACTCGGTTTCCCCTCACAGCTGCTCACCATCCAGCGCCTGATGAAAGGCCGTCTGTCTGTCTGTCTGTCAACATGGGACAAAGAGAGGCCGTGCCACATGTGTAATTAGCTTTGCTTTAAGAAGATTATAGATCGTCATGAGGAGATGAACGACTCAGTGTAATTTGTTAACCCAGAATAGGAAAGCTGACGGAGAGAAACCACAGAATGTAGGATAGCAGCCATCCCCAAAAGGATTAGATGCAAAACATATTTAATTTCAAACAAAAATATTCTTTCAGTCATTCATTGCAAAATGTTTGATTGTTTTGTACATGATTATTTGAAGGCTGCATACATTTGGCGAGGTTGTAATTGAACAGTCCCTTGAAACTTCCTACAGTGTGTGTTCTGCATGCTGTTCATGGCTCCACGGAACAAATCATTCACACCTCAAATCAAAGAGGAAGCACAAAGAGAATTTCATTCTTGTTTCACAAACCCTTCTTTTGAGATATTTACAGACATTGATCACATATGCATTTGCTGAAATAATACATAAACAATCATCTTTGTGAAATGAATTAAAATATAAACAGACATTTTACTTTTCTTCATTAAGGCTTGCACATTAAAACATATTGAAACAAAAAGAAACAGTAATAAAATAGCTTATCAAATGCATAGCATTTTTTTTCTTAGACACACACTGCACTCGTGGTGCAATAAGAACAGAATAAAACACATCTCTACATTTGGGATAAACAAGCATCGTACCAGAACTGGCTGTGTCTTTACTTTTAATTAGCTTTTGCCAAACCCTGCAAAGCAGAAAAGAGAAACATTCACTCAGTGAAAAGCAACTTCTTAATGTAGCATGTAGATGGAATTTCATTGCATAAAAATATTGACTTTTATGGGATGATTTTGTGAGTGCATAGACAATTATTTCCACATGGTGGATATTTTGTATGCAAAGGAAACTCTTGAAATCATCCAAATGTCAAATTAGGAGCAAAAGCAGAATTCTACAGACTTCAACCTGGGCTAGACAATGATGGAAGGTGGGAAATAAAAACTCCTTTAAATCAACAGCCAGCTGCAATTTCCATACAACAATAAGAAAACATGACGTTCTTCCAGACTGAAGTTTCACATCCAACCTCCAATAAAAATTCCCGTCTGGAAGGGAGGGGGTTTCCATTTGAAAAGGCACGAAGCCTTCCAAAGAGAAAAATACTAAACGATTTAGTGAGTTATGTTTCAACTGGTCAAATTATAGAATATTACAGTCTAAACTCATTATGTGGGCATAGATCGATAGCTTCACATCAACATTTTAATTGAAAGCCTTCCTGTCCTTGTTTAAAGCTGGTATGGTGGGCACATTGTGGTTTTTATTCACTAGTTGTTGAAATGTAATTTGTAAGCGAACATATTCAAGGTGCAGTAACCAACAAAACGTGTCCTTTTTGAAAGTCTAACTGATTGAGATGATCACTGTACTGAAGAAAGAAACAGCCATCGGTCTCTTTTCACTTTCCTAGCGGCCGCTCCTCCACCACTTCCTGGACTGGCAGTGTCTCTTCCTGCCAGGTGTTCTGGGAAATGGAGTCTCCTTGTGACCTCAGGCTGCTCTGGAAGAACAGAGCCGTCTCATTGGCCTCTTCCTGGACGGGGCTCCCGAAGGAATTGCCCTGCTCGTCGCTGCCCAGAGACGTCTGGCTGACATACACCACGATGACCTCCCCGCTGAAGTTCATCACCTGACCGCTGGAGATGAAGGTGGTGTTGTTGTTCCCAGACACCTGACCTGTAGGGAAAATGTGGGAGGGAGGGAGAAATATTAGAGATTGTGAGAAGTAGAAAATAGACGTAAACGAGAGGTAAAAGAGTGAAAACACTTTTGATGGAAAGTAGAAATAGTCACTGTGCCATCACCCATTGGTTTAGGGACTATTGTTTTGTAACCTAGAGTTTGTCATTTTGTATTTAAGCAGACTTGAAAAAAGGGGTTGAGAGTACAAACATGTCAGGAAAATGTGTACTGGTAATTTTTTCATAGACTTCTATAAAATCAACAACTTGAAACAATGCAGGTTTAGAGCATTATCGCACTTTTCAGATCAGGAGGTATTCTTTCTGCCATGCACACTTTAAAAGGAAAAGCAGTAGGCTAGTATATATATATAGGCTGGTTTCTTGGTTTTATGAAAATAAACATTTCCCAATCTCACTGATATAGAAAATGACGACTGCAGTGACATCTTATGGGGAAATGTGTGGAAGTATGTATATATATATATATGGTACAGTTGTGTAAGACACTGCTTTCCAGTACCCGCGCACACGCGCGCGCACCCACCCACCCACACACACACACACACACACACACACACACACACACACACACACACACACACACACACACACACACACACACACACACACACACACACACACACACACACACAGTGAACTCCTATACCACACTGCTGAATTACAGAATCTGGCTGTTATGACAGAAGCTATGCCAAAGCCACAGTGTCTTTATATAAATGTAGAAAAACACGACCTATAGGCCTGACTGCATCCTCTGACATCGGGCTAACCTCAGGCTTTCTCTCAATCAGCAATCCTGAGATTTTTTCCCATGAAATTAAACATTAATTCAGTTATTTATACTAATTAATACTGTGAAGAAAATACTACTGCAGAAGTGTAGATGAGTGAATGTGAAAAATCCTCCTGCTCTCTCAAAAGGTAAAGTTGACTATTGGTATGAATATATGTACTGTTTATTTTCAATGTTTCACCGATGTGCAAAGCCTTGTTTGCATGATACTGTACCAAAAAAAGTAATTGAGATCAATAAAGAATATCTAATCTTACGTGATTCGTTCTAATCTCGTTTAAATGTCTAAATCTTCACCTGCCTTAAACTTCAAACATTCCTTTATCTCCGAATTTCAACCTTCCTCAAATATTCACATTGTGTTTTTTTTTTAATGGAAAATGAATGTGATCTAACTCTAAATGGTCTTTCCTCTTCTTTCCCTTGTTATTTACACCACACACCTACTGTACATGTTGAACCCTGTTTATTCTCAGTGTCTGTTGGTCAGGCCTCAGGCAGCACAACACGAACACTGGTGAATGTTTAATTACCTCCACTGAGCCTCTCACACATAAAGAGTCTTTAGAATCAGGCGGAGGGATAATGATGCAGCGCTCAGAGATTGGACCGCAGCCCTAACGAGGAACATGTGCTGCAGCAGACACAAGTGACACGAGGAGGGAAGGTTCCCATGGAGAGAGGCTCATGTCGGTGCAGGAGGATAGGTGGATTAGATAGAAAGGCAGAGATGTGGAGACACAAGTGGTGGTCAGTCCGTTCAACTGGGCCAGAGTGCACGGGAAACCAAAGGAATGCTGGGAATTGTATTTCTGTGACCGCCACATCTAAACATTTGGTCCCAGTTATGCGTTTCGACTCACTAAATATATATATGTACGAGGAAAAGAGCTGATCCACCCTATATGATTGTAGGTTATCATGACGGTCAAGACAGAACAACCTCAAAGCTAACTTTATCTGCCATATGGATTCAAATGTGCACTTCTGTTTAAATGTGAGTCTAACAGAGAAAGACAAGAGGAGGGGAATCAGATGGATATAGAGAACATTAAATGGAAAAAAGGGCTATGTCCTGTTGCTTCCCTGATTCTTAGTAAAGCCCTTTTTTAAAACTCTTTTCCTAGCTGTGTTGCTGATGTCCTGATTATCCCTCAGCAGTGTTGTGATCCCCTCACACATTCCTTTGCTGTCAGAGCTCCAGAGAATTTGCATAACGGTTGTTGGCCCGGAGCCAAGGGAAGCACAGCGTGACTCTACCCAGTATCACCTTTTTCCACGATAAGGTGCTGTAAAAGCTTCATACAGATCTTTGAACAGCGTTTGCACATGTGAATCATTCTTTAAAAGGCATTTCAACAATCCCTTTGAAATGCCACCTGCAGTCATTTATGATATTTTACAATCTCCCAAGATAAACTCTCAAAACTTTAACAATACCGGTTGAGGATTTTGAGAAGGTGTGAATTATTTCACTCTGCATTGCCTTATCTTAAAAACGGTTTGTGATTTTCAGACTTCTGAAGCGTTCGGTCAGATGTCAGAGATAATATTACAAAAACAAATCCATTCCAGTTTGTCAAAAGCCCGAGTTAACGTTCTAAATGTGTTGTTTTGTCAGTGAAAAACCCAAAGATATTCACTTTTTAAGATTTCAATGTGTTTTTTGCCCCCATATCTGAGGGGCAAAAAACACAATGTAGTTAAAAAATGTGTACGAAAAATTACTTAATATTTATAGAAAGATTGGCTTATCACAAAAGAAAAAGTAGGAAATCAACAGAGACATGGACACTTCTAATTCCTCCTCCTGTCTCTGCACAAAGCTCTTTTTTCAAACAACACAGTATGCTTTATTTATGCATTAAATATCTGTAAAGTCGAATCAAGTTGGGATCTGAAGGCCTGATATTTCTAAAGCCGAGGTAGACTGGTCACTGATGTACAGTAATGTGATGGAGCTATGAGGTTAGATCCCATCATTAAGAGAATAATTAACATGCAGACTTGTTGCTGTTGGATGACTGCATCTGAGAAAGATGGTCAGAGTGGCTAAACAAGCCAGCTAATATAAAGCACAGGAGCCATGTCCGCAGGCGAGTACATTAATCCACCAAAACTCTGTTTATTCAGGATGTGTTGACTTTTTAAAATCTCAACATCTTGAAGTCATTTTATGTTGCTCAATGTCACACAGACAGTTAGAAATGCACTTGGAAAGAAAAGGATGGAGTGGTTGAAAACCAAGAATATGAAGGGGAATTCTTTGGGGATACTGTGAGTCAGTAATGGCAGGAACAAACCAAAGCCAAGGGTTTGCAGTGTCACCTTAAAACGTAGATGAAAAATACGTCTCAGTCCTTTTAGGCACTGACTATTTTTCCTGGCATTGCCGATACTTAACAAAACGAGACTTGCATTTGACCGTGAAAAACCTCCATTTTCTGTGCCATATATACCTCTTTAGATCTCAGCATGAATACTATGCAATGCCCTCCCTGGGTATTATTTATTGCACAACTTTTTAGTGAAGCAGAGAAGGGGAAAAAAGGAAGAAAGAGAGTCTGTTCCAGTCCAAGTCATAACGATGCTTGCTTACGGTAACATAGGCAAACAGCAGTTCTCACTGGTGCCCAGCAGTCCCACCACTGCAACCACATCTCATAAACTGCTCCACCTGGACGGAGTTAGCTCCTCGGACTAAACAACATGGACAACAACGTGCCCTGGGACATTCACTTTCCTCTCATTTAAACTGTGGATCAGCTGAGACTTTTTATAGCTCTCATAATACTAAGATATTGTCAACAAAAAAAGGATCAAGTAAGTGCCTCGAGCCTTGCAATGGTATTTGCCAACGACAGTGAAATAGTTGCTGTAATCAGGGGATCTAGGGGAATAAAAACCTAGGATAATTGTATCTTTATTTGTAGTGACTTCCTTTCTGGACCCTTGTTGGCCTCTGCTTCTCACTTTGGAAGAGCTATTACGGCTCCTGGTGAGTGGTGAGCCATTTGGCCCGTGCCAGTCCCCTCAGGACGCGGGAGAGAATGCTTGGTAAAGGGATAACAGCATCCAGTTGCCAGCGGTGTTTTTGTGGTCAGAACAGGGGAGTAGGACTCCACCAAAACAAAACAGTTTCCAGTCAGTGTCCGTGCGTAAAAGCCAACCCCCATTCCACTCTTTCTTCCTCTGACCAGCTCATACCAATCATCTGATGTGATGACACATTATGGTTTGCTCTAACATACCCTATTTTCCATCTATTCGCGAAAATAAACATTATGATGATCAGTTTTAAACTTGACAGCTCCAAAAAGTATGAATAGGAGAACAGCAGTTGCAGAAAAATAATTATCAACGTGTGACTATTAAATGCAGTTCAAGGTTCTTTATTTAGTCATAAATAAAGATAAAGTTATCTGAAAAAGAACTTCTTTGTATTAGCAAAGTGTGTTTTTACCTGTGCGTAAAAGGTGACCAGGACACATGTTATCCAGCCTCGGAGTATCAATAAGTTAAATCTCATCTCTGCTGGTTAGTGAAGACAACTTCTGACGGCAACTTGTTCTTTCTCAGGCAAAATGACGACTCGTAACACGACGATCCGATTCTCCTTCAGATTCCCTCACAGTAAATCACTTATTGAGTGCGTAAATGTGGCGGGGTCTCCACACCGTCTCACAGGGCATTCTTGCGCCTTCATTCCCTTCTAGGCAGCTGCAGTTCCCACCTTACTTCTCCTCTCATCTTCCTTCTGCTTTCACCCACGCTTTGTGGAGTGAGCTGCAAGCAACAGCTTGTAAAAACTGACTGAGGGAACTCCTCCCACGATGTCATATGTGAAGAAAAAAATAAAAAGATTACACCCCCCCCCTGGCTCGAAGCACGTATCTCTTCCTCTGAATGAATGAGTGTGTTTGTGACAGTTTGAGTTCATTGTCGTCAGTGATGTAAGAGCATCATGGAACCTTTATACACCTAATGTTCAAACAACCTGCACAACCTATGCTGATTTGACATGTGCAGAGGTGGGAGAAGTACTCAGATCTTGTACTCAAGTAAAAGTAGAAATACCAGAGTGTAGGAATACTATGTTACAAGAAAAAGTCCTGTAATCAAAATGTTACTCAAGTAAAAGTACAACAGTATCGGCATCTAAATATACCTAAAGTACCAAAGTACTAATTTTGCAGATTGGTCCAGTTCAGAATAATATATCTGATGTTTTCATTATAATTATTGATGCTGAACAAAGCTGGTAAAAGTGCAGCTAGTTTTAATTATAAAGTAGCAAAATATAGAAATACTCAAGTAAAGTGTCTCAAAATGGTACTTAAGTAGTCATTGAGTAAATGTACTTAGTACTCTACACCACTGGACATGCGGCACTTTCCATATGATTTGCTCAACAATGTACCTTATGACCTCACTTCATCGACTAATTCCGATGACACAAACTGGAGGGAAAGCATGTAGTCATTTGTATTGATCTCACATCATTTGCCATTCGTCACGGGAGGCAGAAGCATCAGCAGTTCCTGGAGTGTCTGTCCTGCAATGGAACAACCCTGATCAGTTTTAAAGAAGCCATTATTTAAAAGCTTTCTGCCTCCAGGAAACAGCTGGTTTTTCTTTTGCTCCCAGGGAAGATGAGAAAACACACAGAATTTGCATAGGAGATTAGACCAAGCCCACCTTGGCAAGTCAATAGAGGGAAGGTTATGGCAGAGTGGAGAATACATGTTCTTTTCAAAGTGACAGTTATGCAAATACCTCGAATGTGGGAAAGGGTTGGTCAGCACGTTAGGAGAAAAGAGGTAAACAAGGTATAAAAACAGATGCAAGGACATCTTCATTACTTGAAAAGAGTTATAGAAGTGGACCTAAAAAAGAAAAGAGAGACGAGCAAGAAAGAACTTTGAAAAAAGGAAATATTAAGAGGGTTTTAGGCTGAACCACTGGAGCTAATGGGCTTCATCCTCCCCCTCTTCCTGTAAAAACATGCTGAAAGAAGCTGTTTCGTGGTGGAGCCTCTGCAGCTCGCACAGTAGCAATTAAGAGCCAGGCATCCAAAGTCAGGCCCTACCAACAAAACTCAACAGAAAACACAGAGAAGTCACTGTTAGGCTCCACTTCAAACATAGAATGCAGCTTGTTTTATGTAAAAAAAAAAACGTATGCATGCTGCTTTACAAGCATCACACTTCAAATGATCTGAGTCAGTATGGATTGTGTTGCGAAGCATCACTTACAACAAGTCAAAGTTCACGAAGGAGGCCTGCTCCAGACGGCTCATATACACACAAATGCACAAAAACACACGCCATGGTTTCCATTAAAGTAACAAACACTCGTTTCAGAGAAGAAAGCAGCCGCAGCCTGTTTTGGTGCCATGATCTTTGGAGGAAGCTTCAAGAGGTTCAGCATGGGCTCCCTGAAAAGCACAAAAGGCAGAAAAACATGCTTATTGCCCTCACACACACAGAACTGAACAGAATAAAAACGTTATGCTTAGCCACCGTGTTCCGGTTGGTTTTGGGCTGGATGTGCTTGCTTTGGAAACAGATGTGATCTATGAGTCACCAGAGTCACCAATGTGAGTAAGAGGTGCCTCCTGATGCCATTTCTGCAGCGCCAAAAATGCCAGGAGAAATGTCATGAAAACACACACATTGCATATTGAGAAAAACACGCTCTCACCCAGATGTGCAAACACAATGGCAAAAAAAAAGCCATGCAAGGGTCTTGGCAAGCAGAAAAGTTGTTTTGACACACAAAGAACAAAACCATTCACTAGGAATGCAAATCACATATCAGGCATCTGTCTGACACACATATCTACAGATAGGAATACACAGGCACACCCATACAGGGGAACACACACACACACACACACACACACACACGGTCGTGAATCAATTATTTGTCCACCTGCCATGTTATCAGTGATCAGGGTTGAATATTAGCCTGAATATGCAAATTGTGTTTTTATCAAGAAGTGTTTGTTCACTCTCGTTTTGTTCAACCACTACATAATTGCAGCTCTTAAAGATTGACTGTGCTTTGATAGCTTCGTTTAATTCCTTTGAGGTGAAACAATAGTCCTCTTTTAAGGATACAGGCCATAGTTAACCTCATTGTTTAAAGTACAGATAGCATGGATAGAAAGTGCAATCTTGCCGGCAGATCTGAGCTTTTACTTCTGTTCTCATATCTGTAGTAAGTTGTTGGGAATGTCCCCTTAAGATGGACTTTGGTTTGTTGTACTAAGCAGACAATAGAGCACATCAAAGGGTTGGATGTGAGGGGCCAGGACAGACGGAGTGCGTGTTTGTCTGTGGAGTGACTTCTTTTACAGCCTTCAACACCTGCCGACACTTTGAGCCATAATCAGAACTTGAAAACAGTGTGCAGACATTTAATGAGGCCTCCACAAGTCTATGTAAGTACACAACTCATGTCCATCTTTTATTAAACCATGACACCGATTTCAAATATACATAATGAGTACCATACTCTTTAGTTCAGTGTATGATACAGTTATTTACCGTTTCTCGTAGAGCATATTGAAAAAGAACAACAAAAAATAGAACCAAATACCCACTTCGGAAAAAAATACAATTATCAGAGACACTGCAACACAGACAAGATGCAACGGACTGAGGGAATAACAAGGTCAGTGTTCTCTTCAACTTCACATTGCCAAAACGGATCAAATAAATCCAACAAAAGTAGTGATAATGTTCATTATGTATAAGACTCTGAATTAAAACAAATATATATATAGTGTATATAATAAAGAACAAGTGAAGTGCAAATTTCTTTGGAAGTTGGAATAAGGTTTTTTTCATTAAGACATAAATAAGTTATAAAACAGAACCTGTCAAAACAAAAAACCAGTGACAGACTGATGAAATAAAGGCAAGACATAAGATTTATAGCTTCAAGTATGCGATACTTCCGAGTAGTACAGATACACTGTACAAGGCAGAGCCGTTTTGTCGTCAATTAGAATCATTATTCTACGTCAGTGCATCTATCGCACAACTGCCGTTTGAAATTCTCAATTAAATCCAGCAGAGCCGTGCTCAGAGATTCTCAGAGATGAGTGAAGCTCTTCTGATACAGGAAGTACTGCACTGAAATCAACTTAAATTCATACTTTCAAGTCCAGAAACGTCCAGGAACCCTTCTCTTTGGGTGCATCCCTACACTGTTCTTCAGTCCTTCTCCTCTTTCTTAAATGACAATGTTGACACCACTAATTCATAAAAGCAGATCCTCGTCCTGGACGATGCCATCGCCATGATTAAGTAGAAGAATATGAGCAGAGGGAAAAACGTTCACTGCAAAAAAAAACATTGATTTTCAGCTTTAAGTATTGCTGCACTGATTTTAAACCAACACAACTTTCAGCAAACCTTCATTTCTTGAGATTGAAAAAGCAATACATGTCTACTTTAAGCTGAACCAATTGCTTTCTCCAGTAGAATGAAAAGCTCCCGAAGCCAGCAGGGGGTCGTCGGTGTAGAGGTCACTTCTTCCTCTGGAACACGTTGGCCAGCATGGCTCCAGACGTGGTCAGCTGACCCATCTTGCTCAGGAACTTGGTCTTGGCATCCTCGCCCACCAAACTGGAGGCAATGGACATCGAGCTGTGAGATAAAAAAAAAAACATGGCGTAAAGGATGAATTTGACCATGATGAAGCAAGGTTATCTGGAGTGGAAAACAGAAATAAAAGCATAACAGAAACAACAAGACAATCCTCCTATCTGTTGACGAGCTTCAGTCGGCCTTTACTCTACTTCTTTAGAGGGAAAAGCTGTTTGCTAATACAGCCCCTCCTGATTTTTACAGTCTAACGGCTCCACAAGTTCCTCTTTTTAGTTAGCTGGTGTTCACACTCATGCAGAGGAACGGCTAAATAACAAGCATTGCTTAACACACGGATAATCACAGAGGTCACAGGTGTTGACAGAATTACACCATCACTTAGTTACTATACAACAAAAGAACTGTTTGTCTGGATCATATTTTGTGGGCTTAACTTTCCTGTGTATTTCTGTGTGTATCACTTTATCTGTTTGAATAATCTTGGCAATTTATTTTTGAAGAAAGGTCCATGAACAAGTGAAATGCATTTTTAACATATAAACTGAATTTATTGAATTAAAATGTATGATATCTTAAACATTTTATACTAACTTTCTAATTCAATCTTTTTAACAAATATACATTTTTGGTATGCATGAAAGTGTTCAACATGAATATCTGGAGTTCATAACATTATGGACATACTATACTGTGATTTAGTTTCCATTGTGCATGTATAAAAGCTACACAGAATTACACCTCTGCTATGTGAAGCCTGAGTGCTTTGGAACATTTCATCCCAGGGTGAAAGCAACGATCACACTGGGGCAAATAAGGTCAACATTCCTCAAAAGATCCAATTGATCATTTATTGTATTAAACGTCAAAGACAGAGTTGTCTGACCAAAATGAAAGAGAACACAAATTTTCTCGGCACAAACACAGAGAATTTAACCTCAGAGTTTAACTGAGGGTTTTGGGGGGGAAACACACCCAGAGCGCGTGCACAGGGAGAAGCAGACACATAGCCACTTCTGACATCCATATATGAACGCTTTTTAATGAGCCCAAACACATGTTAACAAGATGGGAGAAACATGTTTTAAAAAAGGACACCCACAGTTTGGCTGGGGTCCAAACGCTTTCTGCTCTCTCTGTGAAGATACCCGCATAATGAGTGTGGTCCAACACTCTCACATGTTCTCCTTTCCCCCGGGGTATTAACCCACACAAAATGGGCCCAGTCCCAACACTGTTAGGTGACCCCTCTCCTCACAGAAGGAATACTTCTCACTTTTCCCAACTGCCACTTAAAGTCATCACTTGTTGCTGTCACTGCGTGTCATGCAATGAAAAATAACCGTGTTAAAGAAGGTGTGATGGTGTGAATGGGACGTTGCTTTTTCTCACCCTTGTGCGTCGGCCATTCCTCGGTTTTCAATCTTGATTTCACACTCTTTGATCATGGAACTCAGAATACCCTGTTGAGGATACAAAGAGAGACAACGTGTATTAAGGAGTCGGACTGGATCCTATGGAAACACTGACAGGCTAATTGTTTTATTTCCGGTGTTTATGATCTAAGAACAGTTTTATACAGATCATTTTGCCATATCCCTAAATAGATGGAAACTAAACGGTTTTGACAGGTGATTTATTTTTAGAAGAATTTTTCCTAAATGTTTGTTGTTATAGTAAATCATTTCTGCCTCAAGAGGATGAAGAGCACAGCTAGCCCACTACATGTGTTCTCTTAGGTGAGTTTTAAACCATCCATAAAGTCTACACACACGATACATATAGGTTAATGAAATGAAAACCAACCACTAAAAGCAGCTTTTTACTCTGCCTGTTGTTCATTTAGAAACGCAATTTTACTGCGTCTCAGGGCTTCCGTAGAATCTTGATATTTCATAATATGTCAATACAAAACATGTGTTAACTACTGAAGTGGAAAAAGACAAGGGGTGTAATTCTGTCCAAACACGGCAACAATAAAGAAATCTTTATCTATTTTTTTTATGCATGAAAAGTTCCAGGAAAAATAATTCATGTCTCAGAATCTGGTATGCAGACAGATGTGTTCAGAGGAAAACAATCATCTGATCATTAGTCACCTTGGGAAAATGCTCACATGAAATAGATCGCATGAGATTCCGAGACACAAATAAAAGAAATTGCAGAGGTGTGTGTATGAGTGCGTGAGAAAGATATGAAGAGGGAGACAGTCTGGCCTATCAGTGCGTGCGGATGCAGACAGGACACTAAAAACATGCGTGCATTGAGAGTGTGTGAATATGTGTATCAACCCCTCCCCTGTGTGAGTGTCTCCTGACCTCGTGCTCAGGTGAGAGTTGTTCCATGTCAGTCCGGAGACACCTGAGGCCCGGCAGGAAGTGGTTGAGCATCACCTCCTCAGAAATAACTGCACAGGAAGTGAAGGAGTGAAATGAAATAACCAGTGGATCCAAAGCACCGTGCATCTCCGTGGACAAGAGAGCAAAACAACCTTCTGCAACTAAACATATATTTTAAATAGAGACCACCTTGCAATCATGGTCAAATCGGACCAGGGGTGTAAATTGGTAGCTCAGACCACACCCATCTTCAAATTCAACCTTAACTTATCTTAATCACATATCGTGATTAAGATAAGATGGTTCTTTATTGATACCAATTTGGGAAATGTTTGTGTTGCAGCAGCAGAAAAGACATGGCATTGAACAATACAAATTAAAAGACAAGAAAGTAGTAAATATACAATTTACAAATGAACAATAACAAGATATGAAGCCAGGTATTATATATACATAAGTATGTGACGGATGGAATATTAAATATTAAACTGAATATCTAAATGTACAGTGTGATTTTATTCAAAGAGAAACTATGGAGTGCATCGAATACGGTTCCTATCGCTGTGACAAAGTCGTAGGCAGATGGAAATACCTAGCGGTGTATGCAAAATCACTTTTGTGGTAGGCCCCGCTGCAGAAGGTGTTTCAAGAACCATATTTTGCAATGAGACACACAGAATATGAAAATAATACCAGCTGCACTGTTGCTGGTAACCAGTCAGGGAGGCGGATGGTAACAAAGTTAATGAGGACTGTGATAAATATTCCAGATGTGAGTAGAAAACACATTTATATTTTAATTTAGGAGCAGATATGTAATGCCTTATCTTTCCAGATGTTTTCGTTTTTATCACTACATTTATAGACAATTAAAAATAAGGTGTTTTCAAGGCCAAGCAGTTAAACATACTATTTGGGTTAGTGCTTCCAAGCATTACCAGAAGGGAGGAGTTTACTTCAAACTATTAAAGAAATATGTCTCACTGAAAACAAAATAGTGGAGAAAATATTTGTCTTCGAATGTACAAGCCTTCCTAAAATAAGTTTATTGGTATATGGCACCAAATGAAGTTTCCAGCACAAAAGTACTTTGTACAGGACTGTATGTGTTCTGCCACCTGTCATGGCCAGAGGAGCTATATGGCAGAGGGAGTGCATACATTCATATTTTTAGATATGGGAATGCACAGTTTCAGAGGTTTTTGCACTGATTACATGAGAAAGGAGTGCAGTGGGAGGTAAAGCCTCTGAGGTTAGGGCTATACCTCCTGGACACTACTGCACTGTGAAATCACTGCTTGACAAAGATCCACAGGAATGAACCTCAGACCAGCTCTCCTCCGAGTGTGTGTGTGTGTGTGTGTGTGTGTGTGTGTGTGTGTGTCTGTGTGTGTGTGTGTGTGTGTGTGAGAGGGGTGGGGTTGCTGGAGTGGAGTAGAGAGAGGAAAAAAAGACTGTGAGAAAGCAGTAACAGCAAGAAGGAGAAACAATCAGCAGGACAGAGACAGAGGTAATGTAAACGTGAGTCTTATCCTGGGAACTGTTTCTAAGAATTGGAGTTGATGTTCAGTCCTTTCCTCCTCTCACGCTCCTTCTCCCTCTCTCATCCTTTCCTTTGCTTAACCAAGCCTGTAATTACCTCAGCCCCAAAAATGGAGGCAGCTTATTTTCCCTTTCTCCTCCTGCCAAATGACAGGCAAGCTCTGCCAACACACACACTGAACCACACTCTGAATGGAGGGGCCGCGCTGATACGCACCACACAGCTATAGGCATTCAGGAGCACCTCTAACCAGTTGTTCTAACGGCCGTCCCACTGACTCACTGCTACGACAGATAACCCTGAACTCCAGCCAGCCTTGACACAGACTTCTTGTAAATCATTTGGAAATACATACAGTAGTTATAAAAAAGTGTGTGTGAGCTGAACTCTTGGAACTGCATAGTTTCCCCCTCAGGGTTATCAAAAGCAGTATATTTGGGAAAACAATTATAGTGGACTCTAATTCCTTAAGCACAAAACTCCTGCTAAGCAAAGACAGGAAACACGATAAAAAAAGAACATTTAGACCAGTATGAATATCGTACACAGGAGCATGAACGTCATCCACTCTCGCTACAATGCTTGCATTACGACAAATGGCATACCGACATAAAACCTCTTTTTATCCTTCTTAAAACTACTCTAACTGCCAGCAACAGGCCTATTTGACTTGCATAAAAAGACCATGTGGGCTTTAAGAGGTTTTATACATCCAAAGAAGTTGCTTAGCAGCAAAAGCTAAAAGATGGAGGTCTAATTTAGACTTTTGCTTATCGTTAAAAACTAGGGCTGTCAAACGATTAACATTTTAATCAGATTAATCACAGCTTAAACATTTATTAATCACCATTCGAACTATGTCCAAAATATGCCTTTTCTTTATGTATATTGTTGTGGGAATGGAAAGATAAATGAAAGAAGGCGGGTATATCCATTTAACATACGGTAGGCCTATGTATGTTTATTATAACATTGTTCTGTGTGTCAAAATGAAAGACAGCCCACACACCTGTCAATCATCAAACCGTGGGGTCTTATTTCAGTGTTGATTTCTATCAACACGTAATGTTGTATCGATGTATAAAGAGATGTACTACAGCAAAAGTATTCTCCGTCGGGACTTCCTGCAACAACACCACGCCGTTATCTTGATTCTGATTGGCCAGAAGACATTATCAAAGATGTTCTATTGAGAAGACGATGACTAAGTGACAAAACATTTCAAAACCGTTTCTAGTCTTCGGTATTTCCAGACAAGTGGCTGCTGAAATCTATCTTACTAACTGCTGTCTGTGTAATTTACTCCGCGCGAGTTGGCGGACTTTATTTTGTTTACTTTAACATCATTTTTCATGGTGGGGCTAAGCTATTTCTTCGTATAATGGCTGTAGCCTACCCCAGCGCTGCCACTGGTGGGATGTATGGGGCAGGCCATTCTGCACATGCGTTAAATGCGTTAAATATTTTAACGCAATTAATTCAAAAAATTAATTACCGCTGTTAACGCGATAATTTTGACAGCATTATTAAAAACGTGTAACAAAATGGCCTTCGTACTCTGCCTCTCAATTTTAATATTACGCATAACTGAAATGTTATCAGTATATCGCTAGTTTTATGACTACAAATTAAAGTCCCCCTAACGAAGCTAAACCCATGCTGACCAGTGTATTGGCCCAGCTTTCACAGACCATTGAGTTTGATTGAAAAGGATACAGCAGCAGGAGAGGGCGCTGTAGGCCTCAAACAGCTGCGTGGCGACGTCGATCCTCTTTATCTCCGTCGCCTGGCTGTTGTTAGCCAGCGCCAGCTTGTGAAGATGTGGCAACACGACTAGAGGAAGACAAATAATTAGTACATAAGAAGCAGTCAAAGATAACAGATAAGAAATACACTACTGAAATGTCCTTCACATACACTCATCTCTGAAGCGTGGCTCTGCGTTAGGACCGACCCTTCCAAAGGTCCGGATGATCTCTATGTGCAGAGAGTGCTGGTCCTGGTACTGAGGGTCCTCCAGGAAGGACGCCAGCTGCATTTTGACACGCTCCAGCAGCTACACACACACAGAAAGATTGTTTAATACATGCTTTATAGTGATTCTTTGTATTTATTAGTAATAAGTCAGCATAATAGACAGGTGTGCACTTCCTACCTCTTTCTGTGTGACCGTCTCCATGATGGTACCAAAGGCAGGGATAGTGGATATCCTCACTGAGCTAAAAGCAGCAGGAGAGACACGGGTTTGACCAATCACAGTCTAAGCATCAATATTTAAGCTATTCTTCAGTTTCCCATTAGTGTGTCTTTAAAGTGGACCTATCATGCTATATTTGAATAATATAGTGTAGGACCATACAGGTCTATATAAGGCATATTTATACTTTTTATTTTTCAAAATACCAAACAGATCATGCATTTNGATCACTGTACGGACACTTTTTGTCCTAAAATTTTGACAAACCTTCACTTAGATCGTACGTAAACAATTCGAGAGACAGAACCATTTTACATTGACCAATGGTAACTCAGTTCACATTAGTTCGTGTCCCTTCTTTACGGACACCGCCATCCTGGGACCCTTTCCAATTCGGTTTGTTCCATGTTGGTGTTGAAAGGTTTATACCTTTTCATAAACTCTATCTTCAGTAACGTCCCCTCCGATTACCAGTTTGTTTTTGTAGGATGTGGGATTTCGGTGTCTCTTCTTCGATAAGATCTTGGACTTACACCACGGTTTTAATTATTTCCCCGGACCGTAAAACAGTCAAGGAAATGATTTAATGTCTTGGTCCTCTTCACATTCTCCTTTGTCTACGGTCGTACAACGTCTAGGAAGTCGCCGCTAGTGCGGTTCTGTCGGAGTGTACTGACCCGCCCGCGGGATCTCCCTACTCGGAAACAATTCGAAATGGAACGCCCGTACTACACATGCCCTGGTAATTATATTTTAAAGGAGCAGATTTAATGTTTGGTTGTTCTCACTTAACCTAATTTAGCTTCATGGATGAAGAAATCCATTTTGTGGCCATGGTTCAAACACATTTCACTTCCGACGTTAATTATTAGTTTAAATTAGCAAACACGCGGCTAGCAGCTTGTATTTATTCAATATTTTTATTGCGATGAAAATTGGCTTCTCAGAAATCAGCATATTAATGCGGAAGTGTGGTTTGATGCTGTTTCATGGGTTTTGCGGGTTATTTATAGCTTTGGAATTATGCACTCTGTAGAAAGCCTACAAATGTGTGTGTGTGTGTATACCAGTCTGCATTTTCCTGCCGTGTTTGTTCTAATTATAACAGAGTGGCACGGTGCTGAAAATGTTATCCCTCTATCTTCTCTCAACTGCTGTGAGCCCTCCACAAAAGCACACACACACACACACACACACACACACACACACACACACACACACACACACACACACACACACACACACTGACTTGTGACTCACACTTACAGCAGTGACCTGGGAACGACTCCAACACTAAGAGCAGAAGAATGTCAATTGATACCTTTTCTTTCTTACAGTGGACCTATCATACTATATTTGAATAATATAGTGTAGGACCATACCTATATAAGGCATATTTATACTTTTTATTTTTCAAAATACCAAACAGATCATGCATTTTAGCCATTCCTCATTTCGCTCAATTTAACACTGCCTTTTCATGGGCTGATTCTGTGAGAACAGCACCATCTACAGGCCTGGCATATGTACTACAGCGTCTCCAGCGCTTTCCAACGGCAATGTCCGTGGCTGTCTCCTCCTGATTGGTGGAGTTGGCCCAATAGCCGTAGCGCCACTTCTGTGACGTCATAGAAGTGTTCAAATCTGGATCAGTCTGTATCAGATCCGTTGCAGCCCCTTTTTAAGAGATTTGGGTATGGAGGAAAATAGAGAGGGTTGTGTTTTCTGACACTTGGTGAGTTCCTTGGAACACCGGGGACACATATTCATGTAGAAAAGACGTACAAAAGTGCATTTTGCATGATAGGTCCCCTTTAAGCTAAGTTATAATACAATATTATCTGTTTACCCGATTTAGTTTTCTGGGACATTTTAATGTAAACTATCATCATTTCATTTAACTTTCTATTTAAGCTGACTAAATCCCTCAGTGGAGTTCCACATGTGCTTAATGATCTCCAGTTTGTTATCCAAATAAACAAGTGACCACAACAAAATCCAATACTGCTACTGAGACAAACCTAACTAGAATGATGTATTTTTTGCACATCTGTAATTACAATGCCGAGTAAGCATTTACTCTAAACCACAAAGAGGTAGGACTATTTTAGCGAACACATGTTCTCGGTTTTATCCAAATATAGTGATTACATAGTAATGACATGTCAGTTACCGCAGTGAAGACTGAGGTGGTTCCTCAGATAGTGGACTGCCAGTTTTACAGCTAACCGCTCTGATGTTCAAGTTTATATTTGACTGGATAGTTGCAATGAAGATCATCTGGTAACTCCTGATTTAAGTAGATCAGTTGTTATATTGAAATGTATTGGTGCATCCTGATTAGACCAAACTAGCTATTTATTTTTTAACCCAGATCTAAATTGATTACATCAATAAGGAATATTCATCTCAGCATTCTTAAACTAAGCTTAACAAGACATATAATGGGTCTTTTTTTAAGAGGATCATTACATTTCATTCATAAAACATAATAATGCATAGTCAAATATCTGACAAAACGTGATGATTATATTAAATAAGCAGATTATTGGGGTGCTGTTAGGGTGATGTTAGATACTCATTCCAATGTCAGTAGGAGCAGGACAGACCAAAAGGTACTTCAGGCATTTCTATAGACTCGGTTATGTGCTGAGGTAAGTAAAGGATATCATGCCAGACATATAGAAACAATATATGTGTTGAATCTGGGGTCTGGTGTGTCCCCAATAGCATGTGGTTTTCAATAAAGAGAATAATGAGATGCAAAGGGCTGCATTCCAACAGTGTTGCCACTAATTGAATCATCTTGTCTAATCACAAACTAGATGCAGTTATCTTGCTGATAGGAGAGCTAAACGTCTTTTAAAAGCATGGCATGTTTTTATTGTAATGAAATGACAGAAGATTAAACTAGATGAGTGTTCATTTAACTTTAAGCTGTTTAGCCTTTCACTGTGGCTTCACATCAGAGGACAATTAAAGGCAGATTAAAGGAAGAGAGGCAAATTACTCCATGCTTTAACTTCCTCTTCCACTGAATGTTTGTGGTGAACGGAGCTGATACACTTCAGATGTAGTAAAGGCTTTTGGTGTCACATGCTCACATATTTGTAATGCTCATTCAAGCTCAGCCAGACACATTTCCAGGAAGACTGACACTGATTAACACTGTAAGGATGCAGCCCTCAAAATGACAATGTTTACAGAGAGGTTCTTTTGTGTCGTTGGACTCACAATTCAGGCCCACTGCACAGAGTAATAAGGGCCGGAGCCGCACGGCGATCTACTAATGCTTCACTCATGCCTCGGAGAACCAACTGCAAACCCACCACACAGCAGGATGAGAGAGGGGAGGGAGGGAGGGAGGGAGAGAGGGGTGAAGGAAAGAGGTAGAGACAGAGGAGATGGTATGGATAACAGAGAGAAAGAAAGGAAAATAGAGTGACAGGATAAAACTGACGGGGTGAGGAGAACCGACCACTAGCTGACGGTCGGTCAGGAGGAGAGGCTCTGCTTTAACGGTGAGGGAGGGGAGGAGGAGGAGCAGGCACGGTGCTATTGCTGCATGCAGGCACAATAATGGACTAGTTAGAGTTGCAGACCGATGAAGAGCTGGCGGGGGTTAGTGCGTGCATGCAGTTAACATTGGTCATGCTGAGGAACCGCCACACGGCCAGCCTAAACCTGCACAGGAGCAAACAACGCCTCAGGAAGGAGAAGGTTATTCAAAATGAAATGGGTTAAATTAGATATCGATGTAGTTGGAGTCTTGGGAAATAGTTTTGTGCTGAGTTTGCTCCCGGCAGGTACAGACTTGTTTCAGTGTGATGGTTCTCAAGCGGCAAAGAGAAGGGGGGAGAGGAGAGACGCGGCGCGGTTTATTGTTGTTGTCGTTCCACTTACATTTCAGGGTCGGAGGACAGTGTGATGAGAGCCGGCACCACTCTCTGAGCTACCAGCGTCTCATTCACCCCCTTCACCAGCAGCTGATCGGATTGGACAGAGCCAGCCGTGATGTCACAGAGGTGGGCGGGGCATTGGGACAAGAGCGAGCAACACCGCCAATAGATAGAGAGATAAAAACAAAGAAGCAAAAAAAAAAAAGGGGGGAGGGATAAAGAAAAAACAAAAAGATAGGAAGAAAGTGATATACAATGACAAAACCATAGCTGCAAGGCACGGAACGGCACTGCATGTATCAAGCAAATGAGTACACAATCACACACACACGCAAACAAACACACACACATGCACACGCATGTATGCAGAAGGAATGTGAAGCCAACATAGCTAAACTGCACAAATACTTTAACAGTATGGTGAGCATAAAGCTGTGGGCTCTGTGCACAGACTCCAGGTCAGATTAGCATTCATTTCAGCTTTTAATTGATCAAATAGTTGACAAATCTGATCTGGGATCTGTGAAAGAGGACCACATTACAACCCTCTGCAAGGGTGGACAGCTAGTCACTATGGAGAGGTGACAGTGGGGGGTGTTGGGAAAGTACTCCACAAAACAGGGGGGACATGAATACAGCCTAAACCTCCTCCTCCTCCTCCTCCCCAAACTTTAGATCAACATAGGCCCGGCTCTACTGCTATACCTAGACCCTCTGTCCAATATGTGACCTGCAGTGTGCACGGATCTCAAAGGACGTGGTTTCTTTTGGGTGTTTAGGACAGGACTTTTGCCTTGGCAACCTGGCAAGCACAAACATGGGGAAATAGTCGTCTCTCTTGAAACATAACCGTAGTTTTATTTCAACAGATCTGAAATACTAATAAGTAAGAAAAATAGATTCATGAAAAAAACGTTTCTGATTAAATGATACTTTCCAACAACACTGAAAAGAAACAGGCCTTGGACTCTTTTGATTATACTTTGAGGTTGCTGACTTTGGCCTCTCGCTGACATGCAGCAGATATTTATGTAGTGCGTTCTGAGAGCCGTGCACAGTGAGCGGTCTGATGTTAACTCTGCGAGGGTCTAGTAAAGCAGTTTGAACCGGGCACTTGTAAGTTACAGTTGTGTTTAGTCTTAAGACAGAGTCAAATATACAATGCATGTCAAACAGCAGCAACAGCAAGCAGAGCTGGCACATGGACAGCAAATAGATCAACTTCAACATAGCATCAATGATATTGTGTATGACTGATATTTTAGCTCAATAATACAGCATGTATAATTATATTCAAATGTACTCATAACATCAATATGCTTTAACAAGATAATCACAATATGCAAAACAATATGTAAATGACAATGATATCCATAATTGTGCAGCCATGTTGTGTTATACACTTTATAGAAAAGTCATTTACTTGTATGGCTTGCTAAAATTCAAAAAGAAAGAGAAACTGTTCAACAATGACACATTTTTAAGGTAGTATTTTTGTAAACAATCTGTGCTTGTTCAATACACTATCTGTGTGTATTTGTGTGTCTTTTTCCTACCTCAAACATCCGTGCTGCAGTACAGCGCACCAGTGCAGAGGTGTGCACCACCCCGTACCACAGCACAGTGAGCAGCAGCTCATGGTACACTGGGTTGGCGCTGAAAAGAGAGCATAACATAAATACTGGTTATTATTGGGGCAGCTGTCAAACAATAACTGACTTTCCAAAGTGTTTTGAGATTATTTTGAGACCAGCAAATAATTGTGACTACACATGAGAAAGCGTGTTTCAAGGCGAGTCATTTCATATACTGTGTTAAGAAAGATATGAAATAAAATACAACCTATTCAATCCACTTTAAAACACCACTGCTTGTAAACACCTGTAATAGTATTTCACTTAATTGATTTTCCTTTGAAAGCTTTCTCTGCTTGCATAGTTAACAGTTCAGCTATACTTAACGGTTACATTATATTATTAAAAAAAGGACTGGAAAATGACAAGAGATATGTGTTCAAAATTGCTGAGTGTAGTCTGATAATCCACTGTTGATTATGTAGGAAAGTGTGTGTGTGTGTGTGTGTGTGTGTGTGTGTGTGTGTGTGTGTGTGTGTGTGTGTGTGTGTGTGTGTGTGTGTGTGTGTGTGTGTGTGTCTCACCCCAGCTCTACAAAGGAGGCCTTTAAACTGTCCAGAGGTGCACGCGACAGAGACAGGGTCGTCATGACATCCTCTAGGAAACCCACCAACAACTTGCGATCCTCATCCTGAACAGAATTAAGAACATATTTTTCAATTATGTACGCACAAAATACATCAATATTTGAATCCAGCAGATCAGTAGGTTGGTACAGCAGACATGTTGTCACTTTCAACATACACATGTTTTTTTGAAGCATGGTGTTGAAAGGGAAATCAAAATACAGCTTGACTTGCCAACAGTGTTTTGCAAGTGCTTCATCGTTTTGGGAATCTAAGTTCAAAACAAAAACATGTTGCGGCATGATGTGCGGACTGGATTTTCCCTCATGAGAAGAAACAATAAGTGTGGTTCACACTCTTCATATTATAACATACACAGAAGAATAGGGGCCATAAGTATAGAGGAAATCATAGATGTATTGACTTTTTTTAAGAAGACCAAGCTACTTCTTATTTGTGTTCTGCTATTCATTTACCTGATTATAACACGTCAGAACTCCGGTGGCATAGATGGGGACAGTGGCTTTGCAGAGAATATCGTTCGCTGAAGAAGTATCTGACAGAGGAATAAAAACAGAATGAAATATGTTAAAATCATGTTAAGAATTCAGAGATTTACATGTTCCTGTACATTACAACATGACAGGACAAGAAGGGATGAAGAACAGTTAATGACTTTTTGGCTGGCACTTGGTTTGAAATATGGGGACCATTACATCGCTGTGGTTTTACAAACATCGACTGAAAAGGACACTTTTAAATGTAAAGTCACAGTGACCTAAACACAGACTGGGACCCAGTACAAAACACATATTTTATAAATGGCCACAATACCAAAGTTAAATCGCTTGGCAGGAAGCTGAGACCAAACACCTCTTATAATAACTCCAGAAACATGTCCGGAACTAAAAAAAAAAAGAAACGAGGGAAACACCCATAAAAGGACTACAAATAGTTTGTTTACATCAACAGCGTCTGTGCCTCAACTCCACCTAACAACACAGAGAGAGCCGAGAACATTTGACAACAATTGCACATCTGTGTGTGTGTGTGTGTGTGTGTGTGTGTGTGTGTGTGTGTGTGTGTGTGTGTGTGTGTGTGTGTGTGTGTGTGTGTGTGTGTACACGTTTAATCTGTACTCACCAACATCAACTTCAGATAGTCGGAGGATCTCTTGGAACTGTGGTTTGACCTGAAAATTGTCGTATACAGGGTAAACAAAATGTCATGAATATTTGTACAATGTCACAGAAAGCCTTACAGAATTCAGCAAGTGCTAAATGATATGTGAGGGTAGTTTTCTGTTTGTTGAGAAAAGGTGAACTTTAAAAAAACGTAGGGGTTGTGGTCGCTGAGTTTTTTGCTCTTGTGAGAATGTTTAATGTTGGCTAGTCACATGGCTTTACCTTAGTGTTGGTGAAAATCTTGCCGAAGGTGCGACATAACCTCCAGAAGAATCGAGAGAACTCATGTACGCAGGTCGGGGAAGACACGTTGATGCGACCCACGATCTCTATGAGCTGTGGAAGCCTGGAGACGGATGGGAATCAGTGTGATATGTTTGTGAGTGATTTGGTGAAACTAGGGCTGTTTTTTCTTTATATTCAAAACGTTTGTCAAGTAATTGTTGATTTAGAGTTTAAAAGTCAACCTTACTTTTTGAACAAAGCTTTAAAGAACGTATTATGTGTGTGTGTGTGTGTGTGTTTCTCTTACAGTTGGTTGACCACCCAGAGCAGGCTGTCCCACCCGGTGGTTCCCTCCTGCTCCAGCTGGTAGTCGTAGAGCAGCAGCAGCGCACTGAGCATCTCCCTGCTGCCGATGATGGTAGCCACATCCTGGAGGGGAGAAGCTGGCCTCGGAAACCGGGTCACTGCAGGACACATGGCCAGAAAGGAAACTCAGAAACTGTACTACAACTTCTACGAGTGACTTCCATGTTTGTTTTGTGTCGTTGTCTTACCCTCTATTGCAGGTATGTCTCCGTTGAGTTGTGCTCTGCTGGTGAAGGGGGCGTTCTGCAGGACCACGGCGAACAGAGGAGGGATCAGAGACTGCAGCGCCGACAGGTAGATGTGCAACTTGTGTTCATCCAGACCATGCTCTCCTTGCTGCAGGAAGACAGAGGTAAAGAAGTGAGCAGAGCAATGAGTGAGTAAGTGTTTTTGTGGTGCGGACATTTCAAGCTTGAAAACACAAACATGCGTCTGCAATCAACACCATTTTTTTGTTGTTGTTTTGGTCAATTTAGTTTGTACTGTATACAGGATCAAGGTAGGCAACAGTCAGTTATAAAGTGTGTTCAACTAGAGTCATTGATATACATATTAAACATGCACATCCCTCCAGTTTCAGACACAGTTAGTTTTTGTATCATTGCCGTACTTTTACCCCTTTCCTCCAAATGATTACACATTGTTTGGATGTCTTTGTACTATAAGAGTGAGAAAGGCTCTCTATGAAGGCAAGGCACTTACACTAAGTAGTTTCTCTATCCGTGCTAACAGAGAAGGGATTAGTGTATTTTGCAGTGAGCCCAGCTCTGTGGTCCAGGCAGCGAAGGCAGGAATAAAGACCTGGTGGACGGCACTGACCACCCGCTCTGAGGGGTCCCCGAGAGACAGCAGCATCAGCTCAAAGCCCTGGAACACACACACACACACACACACACACACACACACACACACACACACACACACACACACACACACACACACACACACACACACACACACACACACACACACACCATGAGCTTTTTACAGAGAGAAAAAATGCCATTGCACTAGTGTTTTTATTCCATTATTGATACAAATGATCTGACACACATACTTGGGAGTACTTGTCAGGGTCATCTATGTAACCCATGATGATAGCCAGACTCTTGACCACAGCCTCTCTGACCATGTCTGCCTTATCCTCAGCGAGCATCTGCTGCAACATGGACAGAACCAGGGAGCTACGGATCTCCCTCTGCAGAGACACGAAGCAAGAGACCCAGAATTGATTCATATTTTATTCCTCTAATGTGAAATCTCCTTTTAATTATGTATAGACAATATGTTCTTACAGGCAGGTATGGCGCTAAGGCTCCGCAGGACTCTGCCACCAACAATCTCCTCTCTGGATATTTGTGATTTATCTGCAGAAGTGGAGAGGACATTAGGTTAGAAGTACTTCAGGAAAACAAGTTGACTGGAGGGCAGCCACAGTGGAATGGAAACGACTGGAGTTTCATCGACATGCTGACCCTGTGGAAACCACTATTGGGCCCTCTAAGCAGATTCTCAGCCTCCAGACTTCTGGCAGCTGTTGTTGCCATCAATGTCTCAAATGAGGTGACACAGGTGGTGATGAAAACTAGAATGCTATCACATACAAGTCAGGGACACCGTGGAGCTCATAATAGTGATTGTCTGTCAGAATATATAATCAAAACAACAGTGTGTGATTATAAAAACAGTACAAGCCACAACTGAGATTTGGTTCTAATGTATCGTACTAGGAAATATCTTTGCTTTAGAGCATTTAAGCATTCAAGCACAGAACTGAAGTATAATTATTGTCAAATCTACAGCACAAAGTGTCATATTTCATAGAAATGCTCTAGTCTTTGTATTGTGATAGGACAGAGAAAGTGTAAGTATAGCCGTCTTTGTAATACCATAGCAGAAAAAAGACAGCATATTCAATAATACAGGTGTACTGTGTGTGCTGTACCTGTTCCCAGCACTGAGGAAGTAGTTCAGCCTCGACACGCGTGGGACCAACGTGTCTCGCAAACGCAACACACCCCGTCAAGATCATTTGTCTTTAAAAACAGACAAACAGAAACATTTGAGAAACGTCTAGTTGCTGAACAACAGGAGTATGAGTCAGGTAATAAATACTCTGTGTACAGATACACACCTCTGCTCATCATCTGGTCTCTTGATCAGGTTAAAGAGGATGTGTAGGAGCTGGTCTCTCTCTTTAGGCTCTGGGTGAAGGCAGGCAGTACACAAGATGAGGGGGATCAACTCCTGAAGAAAAAAAATGAAAGGGAAAAAAGAGAGATGTGGCATTAGTTGAGATGACTTTGCAAAAAGGAGGTTGGAGTGAGGTTGAAAACGCACAGGGAAAGGATTGTTGCTGGCAGTCAAGCAGGTCTGGAAAACTATGAGGGGAAAAGGGGAGAGGGAACAGGGAGAAGGAACCACAGGGGGTCACCTTTGGAATCAACTGCAGGGAAACCATGCTTACCTTCAATACCTTGTTGGTGTTATACCTTTAGGCTTCGGAGTCACACAGTAACAATGAAAGCCACGTACTGTAGGGTCATGCACACACCCAGACACAGCTGCATTCAGACACACACGTTTTGAGCTGGCTTCTCAGCGACACAACTCTCTCCCAGAGTTCAGACAGAGTTTACGGACCTTCCAGGCAGAGCTCAGCTGCCCTTAATACCGGGCCTCCATGGCCAAATTGTGGTCAGCTCTAAATTCCCGCTGCACACACCCAAATTAGAGAGTGCACACAGAGTTAAAAATATGTTTTTTCAAACAAACTCTGTTTTTTTCTCTACGAAGATATCATAGTTTCCTGCCAAGCGCTGGAAGAACGAGCAAAACCCCAACGCTGGACGGACACACGGACCTGACAGACACTTGGGTAAAGATAGGCTGCGATGAGTCACTCCATCCACACTGAACTCTGAAGTCAGTGCCATGTTGGCCATCTTTTTAAAAGTGAAAATGTGGAGTTTATGTATCTGAGTGTAATTGAAAGAGTTGCCATGAACACATCAATGGGGTTGAAAATCAGTTCAAACGTCAAATAGAAGAAACAACCTTTAAATTAACTCTATTCAGGGAAATGTAACTGTCACGTTCAATAATATTCTGCCCTGTCTTTTGAAATACCAACAGCTCTGTCCGGATAAAACAAAGAGGAACTCAGTGCTCATCTGAAAAAGACACGCTGGCCCTGTTCTATTCCTGTGTGAACTCCTGTGTTTCTGATGTGAAGAGTCCTTCAGGAGTTCAACTCCTGACCGGTCCTGGATAAATATTGTGGGCAGGTAGAGTGGACAGCGAGACGCCAGGACCCAGAGGCCAAGAGGGTATGATGCATTACTTCAGAGAGCAAAGCAACTTTACTGTTTCATGTCCAGAAGCCACTATGTGCAAGCACCTGCATCCAAATGTAGCACATTCCACTTTAATAAGTCTTATCAAACCCTTACTTTATAAAGCAAACATTCACATAATCAAATGAAGTGCGTAGGCTGCTGAGATTAACATCAGTGGGAGAATCCCCCCCCAAAAGGGCTGAATGTCCTTACATGACAGTATTATTATACCTTACAATATCTTATGTATTATGATATTATATAAGGATATATTTTATTCTCTCCCAGGAGCTTTTCCTCTTTGATCACTTTACGTTTGTGTTCAATCCATACTGACCTACAAGCTTATCAGAGCAAAAAAAGGTCATACTGCAAACACTGTCATTTAACTTAACTTCTAATCTTTTGTCTTGCAACAGCCCTGATAAAACTGCCAATGTGTCTTTGTCTTGCCAGAAGTTCGTTAAAGATCACAGTGAATGTGGCCGGTAGAAAAAGGAAGTTAATTGTTGCAGCATAGATTTACTCACTTCCCTAGGACACTGCTTATAAAAGGTTTATTAAAAAGGATTAAGAAAATAGTGCCGTAGCAAATGACCTAAAGATAAGTCTTTTACACTAAAGGAAATAGAAAATACAAGGACATTGCATTAAAATACAGCACCGTTATTAAAGAAACTTAATGTTTAATGATTTACAGTGACTGATATTACAGCCAGGTGGCAGGCAGAGTTTCTTTGCATCATTCCAACGTTTCAAGTCAAACACCTTTTGTTCTTAAGTGGGTGTCATATTCAGACAAAGGTGTGTCTCGAGGTGTGTGGTGGTAAGAAAGCTTCAAGTTGCAAGATGGAAGTGTGAGCAGCTGTGTGTGTGCAATGTCATGGTTGGTGAATCTAACGGATATAGTACAAAGTCCACCCCACTCAGAGCCAGAGGCCAAAATGTTGTGTATTAATCTTTGTCATCCTCTCACCAGTTTGTTTTTGTTGGCAAAATAAACTGTGTTCGGCTGCGTGTCAGCAGCTAAAGTTGTCTCATTAACCGTGAGCACCGGCAGATTAATAACATACCTGATATGTTACGTTAGGCATAAAACAGTTGAACAATTATGTGAATTGGACTTATATTTGCTAATATCTTGACTGCAAAGGGGCCTTGAGGGACAATTGAGTGAGATTCTTTGTGTTACGGGAGGAGAGGGAGACTCAGCTGGCAAAGGTCTGTTCAACTTTTCTAGTTAATCTTGATTTTGCAAAGAGATTAGGCTCTCCATAACTGTCAGGTTGAGTAAAACAACAATTAATGGTGGTATGCAAAGCAGCCTAACTGAGAACTACTCCAACAACACTTACCTCTTTAAAAACACGCCATGTTGTTCTTTAACACACAAGTATTTGTATATACATGAATACACACACAGACAAGAACGTTGCATGCAAGCAGTTATGAAGACAGTTGTCTTAATTATAGCTTGTTAATTGCTTTTCTATTTTCAAATCTCCTTCCTCAGAAGCTATTCATATTCAAATTGTGCAAATAAAAGCAAACATGTTCTCCAATAGTTAGGAAGTAAATAAAAGCTTACATTAAGTGACCTGGAATTACGTCACAACTCATATGGAATTAAGAAAAGAAAAAACACCTTTTCATTCAGCCATAAACAACAAGAATTACGTTTGTTTGGCTGCTAGAAGATGTTATAAGATTAATAACAAATCATTCCAGAATCTAACAAGCCACTTAGAAGTTCAGCAAATAAATCACACAGGGATCCAATCAGGAAAGGACAGAGTAATCACACGCTGGCTTTAAGAAACAAACAGTTCATGACCCACCTTCTGCAAAGGCTAAAACTGCATACCTTAAGCCATATGTGCACATTTAATCATATATCAGCCATAAATAACTTCTGATATTCCCGTTTATGACATTAAAAGATAGCACAAATACTGTCGTTTACAGAGCTACTGCAAATTATTAAAAAAGTAATACTTCTGTCATGTTAGACCCTAAAGTGGCAGCAGTTGTAGCCAACAGGAGCTGGGCGTTAGTTACATATTAAAAGGTCCACAGGTCATGTGATAACCATGCAGATGAGTGCGTGAAAGACTCACCTGGCAAAGATGTGCAACCATTCTCTAGAAGAGAGGCATGCATGAGAGTGAGAGAATGAGTGAGACGAAAAGAGAAGAGTCAAAATAAAAACCAGTGAAGGCAACATACGTGAGTGGGGGACAACAACAGCAGAGGAGCGAGAAATGATGTCGACACTGACGCCATCATAGATGACGGTGAAATCAATAGATAGACACAAGTCAGCCAGGTACTTGCAAATGTCTCGATTATCTCTTTATATAAACAGCTTACAGGCAGAAGACACAGTTAGATAAGTGGGTAGACAAGGGGAAAGGTGCTAGGGTTTAAGACATTAGTACGTTTATATTAAGCAATCACACCAATTAGATCCTGCAAGCCTCTACACGTCGCTAGCAGGTACTTAGAAGCAATTTGGGAATACGTTGTGGCACAAGCCAAGAAAAGGGAGGTGCTTTTTCTAAGGAAACCATATTTAAAAAAACAGCAGGTTGGAAAATAGGTAAATTGCCAAAAGAGAAAGCCTCATTAATGATGTCTATCCCCTTCAGCAAAGGTTGTCAAGATGTGGACCGCTGCCCATCTGCGTGGAAGATTTGCAAGCTGTAGATGACTGTTCCCCTTGAAGCTCATCCCTGCTGCTCTGTGTGTATCTATTACCCTGCGAGCAGACGATGTGATGATGACAATAATGGAAGGGGTGCAGGAAGGAGGGGAAGAGGAGCAGCAGAAGTGTGGTTACCTCTCGTTTAGCGAGGAGGACGTTGGGGACGATGTGAGGGAGGCAGCGGCCGAGCATTAACATCACGCTCTCCTCGCTGTCGGCTATACGGGACACCTGGAAATGAGAGGGGCGTTATGCACTGTATTTATATGTTAGAGGTCACCTATTGTGCAAAATCCACTTCTTCATGTCTCTTCTACATCAACATGTGTCCCCTCTTCTTCATGTCTCTTCTACATCAACATGTGTCCCCTCTTCTCCATGTCTCTTCTACATCAACATGTGTCCCCTCTTCTTCATGTCTCTTCTACATCAACATGTGTCCCCTCTTCTTCATGTCTCTTCTACATCAACATGTGTCCCCTCTTCTTCATGTCTCTTCTACATCAACATGTGTCCCCTCTTCTTCATGTCTCTTCTACATCAACATGTGTCCCCTCTTCTTCATGTCTCTTCTACATCAACATGTGTCCCCTCTTCTCCATGTCTCTTCTACATCAACATGTGTCCCCTCTTCTTCATGTCTCCTCGACATCAACATGTGTCCCCTCTTCTTCATGTCTCTTCTACATCAACATGTGTCCCCTCTTCTTCATGTCTCTTCTACATCAACATGTGTCCCCTCTGTGGAAAGAGACTCTGAAAGTTTCAGGAACAAAGATTCTCTCTCTTTTTGTCCTGATCCATTTATATAAAAACCTGTCTGAAAATGAGCCGATCAGATTTTGGCCACTTTATGATGTCATAACGTTTTTTTTGGCTTGTGTAACCATTAGCCAATCACCACCTTATCACCTGAATCTCCTCCTAGAGCACCATTGAGTTCTTTTTAACCAAATGTCTCTCAGAGGGGCGTGGGGAGGGGCTCCTTATTTTCATCTAAAGTAACAGACAGAGAATCAGCCCTTTTGAAGCAGGGTTGAAACAGAGGGGATTATGGGTAATGCTGCAAGGATCTGTTTGGTGTTTCAGCAAATCAGAGACAGGCTCTGTATATATCTGAGACCTGTGATATATTGAGAGAAACAGTATAATAGGGGACCTTTAATATAATGTAAGGTTTGTGAGTAAAAAAAGTGTGCTAACCTCTGCTCCCAGGCGACTGTCGGTGCACATTCTGCAGAAGGAGAGGAGGGCTTGCTGGAAGGCCGGGGACAACTTCCTGCGACACCACAAACAACAAGAGACCAGCAAACAGTCACCGCACACACCACTTAATATGTGTCGCCACAAAAACTCTGTCGGTTGCCTTGACCACTGAATGATTTAGGATTGGACTGGGACTTCCTGCCAGAGAGCTCAGTGCAGCCGCTCTCCCATGTCTCCGCTGTAAAATTCAGTGCAATAAAAATGTTTTATCTATAGATAGATGGAGTTTGGCTAGAAGACAATACATGAGTAACAATAGCACATTGTGACTAACTGTATTTGCCACACAGTTTTTGGAGCTGTACATAAATCTGATAAAAGGGGCATTTAGAGTTAAGAATAAATGGGAAACACAGTATCCCATTGATCATATTCATTAAATGTGGGATTACTAAATATACTACAGCATGTGTGTGACAGCAGAATGAAATGTTTATACATGAGCTCAAGTCAAAAGTTTAATTTAAATTAAGACCTGCTATGTGCTCTGGGGACATTAACCCTCAAACTGTTTGTAATCAAAGTTCCTGCATTTGGCCTTTCATTTTAAAAATGAAACCACTTACAAAGCCCTAAATTCAACTTGAATTTACATTCTTCTCAGTATTTCAATATTAAAACACATGTATTAGATTTGGGAAGTTTTTGTGGACTGGAATAAATTGAGTAAATTCCATTTGTAGTCAAAAGGGCACACAACAAGTTCTTTATCAAAGGCTGATCAATACCGCCATCTAGTGGTTACACTACGTAACTACACTGAGAAGAGCTGTGTGTCTGTAACAGGTACTACTGAGTATATTAAATATCCTTTTCTGTGTTTTAGAATCCTCACAGGAAAATATCTAAGGATTACATTTGTGGACCAAGAAAGATAAATAAAACGTAGGAAATGTCTTAGGAATGTATTGCTTAACAATATCAATCTTTATGGGTGGAACAGGTTTTTCAGGACTAACCTGTTAGGCTGGTCAAACTTGACGGGGGGTCGACTCTTTAGCTTGCTGTGGGACTGTGTGGGGGGCTGTGAAATGATCTGAGCAGACGGGGGGTCCTGTTTAGTTTCAGGCACCGAATCCCCTCGGATGTCCAGATACTGGCCGTTATCTGTAGGAGGCTGAGGGGGAAATGAGATAAAGTTATAGGTCAATAACATTCAGTACAGGACTCATCAGATTTTCAGCACACAAAGAACAGATAGCTCACCAGCCTTGAGGGAATAGTTACTGAATAGGAAAAAATTGTGAATTGTATTAAAATGTAAATGTTCTTCATAGTTCAATTTCAATATTTTTGAATTGCAGGACACCGGACGTCTGTACATTACACATTCAAATTGCACACATACCACAGAGAGAGGGTCTGTTGAGAAGGGGTTGGATGTTTTCTGGGTGCCCAGGTCCAGAGAGGACGGCGTTGAGGAGGAGACTGTCCTCTTCAGTGTTTGAATGTCACTGTAAAAGGTAAGAAAATAATCAGATCCATCCAAAAGTAGAACAGTAAATTGGCTCTAAGCTTTTCATTGTAAAGCCAATTTGTCTGAATCTTAATTGAGCATGGAAGAAAGATGTCTTCCATCAAGATTTCTTCTGTAATGAAGCGTTGGGAAAAAGATTCCATACTGGTTCTACCCCATGACCTGTTTAAGTTGCAGTTATGGATTTAATGTGGACTGAAACAACACATTTCTAGATTTTTAGAATGCTTCTAATTCTTCCTGTTGTGGTAAATGTTCTTGTTGTATAAAAAGATGTCAGCATCAGAGCATACTAGCTGTAGAGGGCTGGATCATTCAGGACAAACAAGCCCTCACCTCTGCAGCTTCTTGATCTGCTCAGCGAGGCTCTGCTTCTCAGTGTTGAGGAGACTTATCTGGTATTCCAACTCCTGGACCACTTCTGTCTGTTGCTATAGGGTGACAAAAATAATATACAGAAACATTATAGCCTTTGCTTAAGAGTAGGCAATCCACCAAGTCATAGTTTTTCATGATATCTCCATATTTAGAAAAGCAAACAGCCACTATCATTTAGTATTGCAGCCTCCACATGAAACACAGTCTCAAGTATACTAACTTAAATCATGCAAATAAATAAAGTAAGGTGTTTGTGGCTATGATGAAATATCTTTCTCTACTTTGGATCAGCAATACTCTTCTGATGAATTACCCCCCCACATTTACATATGCATTAACACACACACCTGATGTGAGAGGTCGGGCTTCTTTGAGGGATCGATGCAGTTTCCTGGAAGATCGGTAAGCTCCACCCCTACTGACACATCTGCCATGTCCCGAGGAGAGGCGAGGGGGGCCCCACAGTTCCTGTACAGCTGTAAGAGGTCCGGGGGTTTTGGGATGTTGAGGCCAACGTCATCCCACAACTCAAAGTCCTAGAAATAAACAAATAAACAATATGAATGTGTGGCGGAGGTAGGCGTTTCATCTGCATAGCAATTGTTGATTAAAGTGCTTTCAAGAAGCAGCCAGATATAACTGCTTGAATAAAGGGTTAACTTAAGACATGTCTCATTCTGTCTATAAAAACGTACAACAGCAGTAATAATCTTTACCTGATCATCATTTTCATCAGAGAAGGTGATGGCCGAGAGCTTGTATTCACTTTTAAATAAATATTCATTCACAAGGAAGTTTAAGGCTCTTTTCTCCAGCGGACGTATAGGCTCCTGAGATAGAGGGAGAAGAGAAGCTGTGAAATGATTCACTTAAAGCCTCGCAGTAATGTCATCACAGGGGTTTAAAGGAACAGTTTCATTCCCTTGATTCGTTCAAAAAAGGAGAGGAATCCACAATCTTTTCATTCTCAACACTTGAAGATTTCCCACCTGAATTTCAGCGCTCGACTTGTAGTTTTTCCTCTCGTGAGAGGGCACTTCGCTCTCTGAGAAATTGAGAAGATTTTTTTAGATGAGTTTGAAAAGGATGCTGAGTGTTATTCATCAAGAGGAACATCTCTTAGATTAAAAGAAAAGAGAGAAAACTTTAACATAAGAGGGTTCAGGTGGAGAAGAAGTTAAAAGTACGCCACACCTGCTGCCTGAGTCAAGTTGGCGCGCAGAGCATGAATGGTCTCCTTTGCTTTCCGTAGCTCAAACTCCAGCACTGGACAGGAAGTGACAACACACACACACAGGAAATGCATCCAACCAAAGACAGGGAACAAACAAATAAAACAAAGATGGGCATGAAAAACAAAACAACCACACGCAAGATTTTAAGAGTCATAAAATAAAACAATGAAAAAGGGACACATGCAAATGATGAGTCTAAGGAAACGCATGCAGCAGAGGATCATGGTAAAGCCGGCCGGATGACAAGAGTGTGTAATGCCGATTTCCTGCCCTCCTTTTCCCCCCCATCAACAGCACTGACGGAAATTACTTCAAATGTAACTGAGGTGGAAAAATATTTTTAAGCTACTAAAAATGTAGCCTTGATAATCTATTAGCTGTCTGACAGGATTTTTTTTTTTTTACAGGCAAATGCCTTAGTAACAAGTATTTCAATAATTTGGTTTGTAGAAAAGTCTAGGATCAAAATGTAATTTAGAACCTGGTAAGTTAATGTTTTGGACAATAGCATGTTGCTTCTAATGTCTTACAACAGAATTGCTGATTTGAAGTTCAAATTTGAAAGACTTATACTGAATAAATAAAAAGAACACACAAGATTCTTAGACAAGTTAGAAGAAAAAAAACACACGCAAAAAGTAAGAAGCGATGGAGCAGGAAAACTCTGTTGCATAGCTGTGCACTGAAAATCTGTCGTCTAATAGTGAGGATTGTGGGTAAACAGGTATTCATAACGTACCAGTATGAGCGTGCAAAAGGCAGATTCAACTCTTATTTCAAACAACTGTCATTTCCTGAAAGGTCATTCTCAATTTTCTGTTGTTATAACTTTAAGAACACTTATTTGTGTAAAAAAAAAAACACATTTGTTCTGACCAAATCACCCAACTCTGACTCCTATCTTAGCAGATCAAGAGTGCACAGGATGCAAGCGCAACAAAATGGAAAACTAAAAACGGGGAGAAAAATAAAAAAAAGCAAAAGGCTAGTCTGGATGGAGTGACTTGTCCAGTATTGTTCACTGGGGTTTGATCAACGTCAGGAGGAAGCCAGAAAACCCAGTCAGACAGCTGGGGGCAGGCATCTTTAAGGGGGGATGGTAGTGGGGGTGGGTGACGAGGTGAAGGAAGGTGCCAAATCGGGGAATAATAGTCATTTTTAAGTCATTTGTAGTTTGGAGGATGGAAACCAAAATCTCTGCTGCATGGTTTCAAATGTGTCCCTTACTATGTAATAATGTGCAGCATGTTTTCATGTTTGACAAAAGCCCCAAACCAAAAGCAAGCTCCTTGTATTTTCATCTACTTCACTTAAAAAGGAACTTATCGCCCCAATAATTAAAACCACATATTGTTCGTGATATCTTTTTTAAGTTTTGGTGCATGTTGTTACCAATATGAGAAAGATGATAGGTAACTGAATCATCAATTCTGGAAATAAACATCGTGGTTGAGTTTTTCCAACAACAGATTTTGAGCGCTACAGGTGAATCTTATTATAGATATATAATTATTTAGTATCATGAATATCAGTCATGTAAAGTACAGAGGGAAAAACAACATAATGTATATATAATACATCTAAAATATCCCACACTTGTGTACAGTTAAACAAATCCATACTGCAGTTATGGGTTGGGGCTTTTCAGGATGTATTGACTAACACTTACCGACCGAATGAGAGGATGACTACAGAAAGCTGGTAACAGATCATGTTAACCACTGTACTATAAGTGTGGATGGCTAAAAAGTGATGTTTTCATGTTGGCTCTTACACAATAGAAAGATGGAAACAGTAGGCAGATTAAAGTAACAGAACACAATTGGTACTCATCGCAACCAAATGTGAGAAGCTGCTCTTAAACGCACCAATATATGATGAGGCATGTCATAGGGCAACTTAACTGTTAACATGTTTTGCAAACACTAGCTAATAAAAAGGGAAGGGGGATGCCATTTTAAACAATGCTGAGACAGGTCCTGATCTAAAAATACCAAGGACTGACTCAACAGTGTGATGGGAGGAGGCTCGAACACCTCAACCAAGAAAAAAGGAAACATACAGCATGTTGGAAGAGTTGCCAATTATCCACGATTTTTTAAAGGCCTATAAACGTAATTAAGTTTGGCCTGTTTAGACTAAAAACTCTATGGCAACAGAACAGTATGATGGGGTACAAATGGGTTTTGTGTGGATTCTGTTCTTTTTGGTAATCCCTAATTAAATGTCTCTTAAGCAGTACCACTGAGACAAATCAAAGCAAATACTTATTTTTAATTGAATTTGTTGGGGCTTGGCTAACACTGACACGATTCAATCTTTGGTGTAGCGGTCAGGTTTTATTTTCTTTGTTTCTGTGCCACCCTCCCATTCTGTCATTGCCTATTCTCCTGACTTGTTATTTCCCGTCGTGGCAGTATGGTTCATCTTACCTACTACCCGCTCGTCAGACTCTCGGTTGCCATCGTCTGAATAACGGGCAAAGTCCAAAGAGTCCAAGGTGCTGATGCTGCCGGCTCGATCTGAACAGAGACACAGAGACAACAGTGAGACGAGGATCCACATATCGATGAGTCCACTGTCACAAGACATGTGACAATAAATGCACCACTGGTCCTTGAGAAATATTGATTTATGGAACAGTAGCCCCACTGTGGTAGGGACTCAGTATTTCCCCAAGGACTCTTAACCGGGGGAATCCAGTTGACACTGGGCTTCAGTTTAAGGATGATGACTAACCACAAGGCCAGTCTTCAGCAAAACAGATGGAAACTCTATTAAATTCAGCTAAAAGCAGAGAACTTTATGTGGGAAGGTTACACTTTAGCCAAGAAACATGACTCACTGCACATTTGGGAAATCAAATCAATCATAAAATGTTAACTTTGCTGAGAACTCGACTTAAGAGAAATGCCTTTTTCCAAAGTAACAACTCCAACCAACAACCTTACATCTCGGAGTAGGGCAGCCAAAAGTATTGTTCACTCAAAGAACAGATGAAGCCGATACATAAGCATACCTGTGCTCTTATTTCACTGAGGTAGGCTGGCCTGGTAGCTCAGCCAATGGTGTTAGCTTTCCTCCAGCTCCAAACAAGTGCAAGATTGGACTGTTTGTTCTCCGATATCAAGATACAGTGGAAGGTCAAGCCAAATGTAGACTAATTTAAAAACCAGGGCTTGCTTTTTTTTTACAACGCTACAGGGAAGTGACTGTGTAAAATATGAGGCAGAGAATTAAATCATTGTTGGTTCAGAAGGGAATGTTTTGATTTGGCATTTAGCCTTGAAGTAAAACACACACTGATATCTGAAACCTTTGGCTTTTAAGTCACATTAAAGACCAAATACGTGTTTTAATGAACAAGTAGGCCTTTCTAAATTAGCCGACACCCTTAATAATTTTCTAGGCTTGACAATAGGTACCGCACTTTATTGATTGACAGGAAATGTTTGCATAGACAATACATGTTAAAAACCTTACAGTTGGGGAGAAAAGCATATCAAATAGAAGCTTCTGTGCTTTCGTATGTCAAATGCTAAGTATGACCATGCAGCTTCACAAAGCACACACACTGAGTCCTGTGACTGTATAGTGAGAGTGTGTGTGACAGTGAGTGTGTGCGTGTCACTGTAATGTCATGCTTGTGTGTGTATGTTGCTGACATTAGGTTAATCCTGTTAAGTGTGATGGATGTTCACTGTGAGTGTAGGAAATCTATTGGGTGAATCAATGGACAATATAGTGCTTGCATGCATTTGTGTGTGAGGGGGAAAACCTGTAGTTCCACAGCAGCCTTTTGTGTGTGTTCCTGATTTGGTAAGAAACACAAGTATTTCTTGCTGGGTGACCTTTCTGTTGTGCGCCTGTGGCGTGTATTGTCTGGACTGTGATAGATATGACACTTCAGACGGCCACCTCTTCACTGCACTGCACTACTGACACACACACACACACACACACCCACACACACCCACACCCACACACCCACACCCACACACACACACACACACACACACACACACACACACACACACACACACACACACACACACACACACACACACACACACACACACACACACACACACACACACACACACACACACACACACACACACACAACAGTTATTTTGGCAGGCTGTCATGTTACGACTACAACTATCTCACATTCACACACATTGGTTTTTTTCTTCACATCGGCTTATGTTAAGAATTTGTTCGGGCCTGCACATTAATATAATATTATTAGAGAATTATTATATCATTATATAATTTCTCCTGGCAGGGCCAAAGTCCTGGATGGTGGGCCTGGCCCCCCAGGGCCAGCCCTTGATGCCAGGTCTGTCTCAGCCAGGGAAGTATATGTGCGTGATGTCTGCGTAGAAAAGAAGGGAGAGGTTGTGCTGTTAGATGCTTTTTCAGTGGGAGCATGTATCTAGAAAATAAAGTTAGACCTACAATTACATTTTGAGAGTCAACTCAGGTATTGTGAGTAAAAGAAGATTAATGGTTATCAGATGCATCAAGCAGTCCTGCACGGGTCAGGTTTTACAAATCCAAACCTCAAAAATAGAACAAACCTTATACCAGTACCAGCCTCATGTTGGATGGATTAGGCCTCTTTTACTACATGTTTTGCCCTCAAATGTTTTTGCTTTGCTTTTGGAGTATGTGTGGTCCTTAGACATGCTAATCTAACCGTTGAGCTTTCTGCTGTGTGTTGCAGTCTGACTATGGGCCAGCTGTACGACAAGGAAAAGGACGAGGACGGCTTCCTGTACGTGGCCTACAGCGGGGAGAACACCTTCGGTTACAAAGCCTTTTATACAAAACAGGGTTAATGCAACACTGAATACCAGTTATTCTCTCTCTCACACACACACACACACACACACACACACACACACACACACACACACACACACACACACACACACACACACACACACACACACACACACACACACAA
>NW_011360137.1:0-907 GCF_000735185.1 Notothenia coriiceps | reverse complement strand
CGACCTCCCGGGTGAAGCCAGCCGCACCCTACCCACTTGACGCCACCCACTGTCCTACTGAACAACATCCTCCTTAGGTCCTTACACTAACAGGATAACAAACCCACAACACCCATCCACACGACCCTAGGCCAGTCGCTAACAATTCCCATACCGGAACCCATAACACTACCCCTAACCAAACCTAAACCCTCGCCCGTGCCATTGGTCTGGACTGACTCACCACACTCCACCACAATTCCTATCCTGTATCCCCACCTTTCCATTACCAGACCCACTCCCCATATAGTCTCCCCACACCTTTGGTAACGTTACCTCTAAAAACAGCACCCAACGACATTCCCACCACATTTCTTACACTACACCCCATAATTATGTTGCACCTCCGGCGGTCCCAGCTGTTGGCCGGTCTCGTACCCCGACCTCCCGGGTGAAGGAGCCGCACCCTACCCATTGAGCCACCCCACTGTCTATGAACAACATCCTCCTTGGTCCTTTACACTAACAGGATAACAAACCCACAACACCCATCCACAGACCCCTAGGCCAGTGCTAACAATTCCCATACCGGAACCCATAACACTACCCCTAAACCAAAACCTAACCCTGCCGAGTCCATTCGGTCCAGGAACTGGGACTACGACCACACTCCACCACAATTCCTATCCTGTATCCCCACCTTTCATTACAGACCACTCCCATATGTCTCCCCACACCTTGGTAACTTCCTCAAAAAACAGCACCCAACACATCCCACCACATTTTCTTACACTACACCCCATAATTATGTTGCACCCTCCGCGCCGACGCTGTGGTCGGTCGTCCGTACCCGTACCCGTCCCGGTCGGAGCGACGCCGCCACCCTACCCTACTTACGACGCCACCCACACCTACTACCGAACCACTA
>NW_011360136.1:4239-6989 GCF_000735185.1 Notothenia coriiceps | reverse complement strand
TGTGCCGTGAGGTGATGGAAACACTGAGTTCATGTTTCAGTGCAGAGGAAACCAGAGATGGCAAAAGTACACACATAATTTACTCAAGTAGAAGTACACACACTGGTGTTTAAAAATACTCTGGTGAAAGTAGAAGTACTGACTAAACTTCTTTACTCAAGTAAAAGTAACAAAGTATGGACTTTGAAATGTACTTCAGTAAAAAGTACCCATAACTAGCAGCTGTTTTAAAGAGTACCTGACCTCCCTTTATATTAATAGAACAATAATGTCATTGTTAGCTAATGAATGTTTCCATGCTGAACAACGGCAACATGACAACGTTTTCATTGGTCCCTCTTCTTTAGAGAAGACCAGGAAATGATGGATACACGGATCGTGTTCAAATCAATAGGCACGCAATCACTCTAAATAATAATGATCACGCCACCAAACACACATTCAGACTAAAGGAACCAGCCTGTTTGGGAAATGAGAGAAGTAGAAAGTACAGGTATTTGTGTTCAACATGTAAGAAGTAGAAAGTACAGGTATTTGGGTTCAACATGTAAGAAGTCAAAGTAAAAAGTACTGGAGTAAAGTACTGTAACCAGAAAAATGTACCGTAACGAAGTATTTGTACTTCCCACCTCTCTCTCCTCTAAGAAAGGAGGTTATATTTGTCTGTGTTGCTTGGTGGAGATCTGGAAGGAGAGAGAGACTCGAGCCAGGGCTTAGCCTTTCTGTGCTCTATTACAGAAAATGGTCGATCCCATTACATCTCTGGTAATCTCACTGGGGCCAGACGAGGATTTCCCATCAGCCCCTTCTTCCCCCTCGACAATGAGCATTGCCCACTGACCTTCTGGACTTCATTTCCCAACAGCAGCCAGTCCGAAAGTCATCTCTTTGAGCCGCTGTGGTGCAGAATGATGGGAAATGTTGGGCACTCAGTATCATGTTGTGTTAAATTCAAGACCAGAAGTTGTCATGGGAAACATACTGATAGATACCGAGCTATTTTGTTCTTAGTGGAAAAAGATTTGACATAAATATATATATAATGAAACCCAATAAAGAACAAACCAGTGGTTCCTAAACGTATTGGCTTTACAAAAAAGGTTATATCAAAATGGACTACTGTGAAATCATAATAATATTAAAAATACGTCAATAGCATGGTTTGACTACAGTATTAGCCCGGCAGTGCTATTAAGCCAGCTAGCACTGAAAATCCCAACCCAGTCTCACAAAAAAACGTGTAATAACTAAGTTGGTCCAGAACGTAGGACTTAGTATTTCTACAAAAACGCCTCTGAAATTGTAAGATCCCTACGTTTTCTTTTCACCATTCATTCCATTCACGTGATCTTCAAATTTCTCCCTGCAGAAAAAAAAAACATGGCCGAACTTCGTTTTATTCTCGGTGGAAAATGCCTATTTTAAAGTTAGTTTGGCCATTAAAATGCGTTTTGATGTCATTTGATGCGAGAAATATGAGTTGTTATTTCAGATTGTGTGTGCAGTGGATGTACATGATCTTTAGTTTGCTAGTTATTACGAAGATTACTTCAGGAAATTGTGTCCATACAACGTTTTCATTGTTACCAAGGTGGTTGCTAGGGACGCTGCTATCGATATTATTTCTGTTATGTTGTGTAACTGTTTAATGGTGTTATCTTTATTGCTACTCCCTTCCCCGTCAATTTATATTTTTGGTCCACAGCGCAAACGTATTAGTTTGACAAAATCTAAAATTGTGGCATACTGTAGATACGTTATTTTCCCCTGTGCAATTCCAGTCTCACATCACATCGTGATAAACAAATACCGGAAACAGACCGAAAACATTTAAAAAAAATAAAATAATACTTTATTCTGAGTGTGCTTGCTTTTCTCTTTGAAAGTCATCACATAACGGCATTTTAATACACGGTTCGGCTGCATTAAATATCACATATCTGCCGTAGTTCTCTATTTATAGAGCCCTGATGAGAAGACTTCTAGACAAACATGAGGAACTGCCGCCAACACTGAATACGTGACGTGGATCATAAATATATCAGCAATTAAACAACATCTTACATTTCTTTTGGACGGGGTGGACCCGTTCAAATCCAGTTTTGGACAGTCTGCCGGTTCCATCCCATTTCAAGTGCCCTCGGAGCACACTCTCCAATCACAGAGCTTGAGGACTATCACGGGGTTTGTCAAGCGAAGCGGAGAAAATACTTACTTCCGGGTGTAAAATTCTCTAAAGCAAATGAGCTGCTCCGACCCTCGGTCCTGACGGACTCCAACTTGTGTTTATTAATCAAACAAATAAATAAACACAAGGATAATTATGTGTTATTGTTGAGTAAATGGAGAATTGCACAGGGGGAAGTAACGTATCTATGCCACAATTTTAGATGCGGATTTTGTTAAACTAATAGGTTTGCGCTGTGGACCAACACTATACATTGACGGGGAAGGGGGTAGCAATAAAGATAACACCATTAAACAGTTACACAACATAACAGAAATAATATCGATAGCAGCGTCCCTAGCAACCACCTTGGTAACAATGACAACGTTGTATGGACACAATTTCCTGAAGTAATCTTCGTAAAAACTAGCAAACTAAAGATCATGTACATCCACTGCACACATCATCTCGCATCAAATGACATCAAAAAGCATTTTAATGGCCAAACTAACTTTAAAATAGGCATTTTACACCGAGAATAAAACGAAGTTCGGCCATGTTTTTTTTTTCTGCAGGGAGAAAT
>NW_011360136.1:1815-2860 GCF_000735185.1 Notothenia coriiceps | reverse complement strand
TGGTACGAGAGACAGAACGAGAGCAAGACAGACAGACATTACGAGAGCGAGACAGTTTGTCCCCGTACCACTGGTTGAAAACCACTGCTGTAGATCACTGCCGGTACGTGCGCTGGGAGCGCACCGTTTAAGTTTGAAAGTTGAAAAGTTTGTGTGTCTGAAACGCTATGTGATACAGTACAGTTTACACAGCACATGTTCTGTAGCTACTATTGCACTAAATGCTAACACTTGAATACGTTATGCAAATATGCAACTTGTTTGTTGAAATGTTAATAAATGGGAGCTTCCTCAAACAGCCATCTCTTTCCCGACAATCCCCTCTGTGCACGAACCCTTACATATGGTAATTAAACATTAAAACACCTGCGGCTTATAGTCCAGTGCGGCTTATATATGTACACATCATTCAATTTAGCTGCTGCGGCTTATATATGTACACATCATTCAATTTAGCTGCTGCGGCTTTTATTCAGGTGCGCCTTATAGTCCGAAAATTACCGTAATTTTCGGACTATAAGGCGCACCTGAATAAAAGCCGCAGCAGCTAAATTGAATGATGTGTACATATATAAGCCGCACTGGACTATAAGCCGCAGGTGTTTTAATGTTTAATTACCATATGTAAGGGTTCGTGCTCAGAGGGGATTGTCGGGAAAGAGATGGCTGTTTGAGGAAGCTCCCATTTTATTAACATTTCAACAAACAAGTTGCATATTTGCATAACGTATTCAAGTGTCACCATTTAGTGCAATAGTAGCTACAGAACATGTACTGTGCTGTGTAAACTGTACTGTATCACATAGTGCTTCAGACACACAAACTTTTCAACTTTCAAACTTAAACGGTGCGCTCCCAGCGCACGTACCGGCAGTGATCTACAGCAGTGGTTTTCAACCAGTGGTACGGGGACAAACTGTCTCGCTCTCGTAATGTCTGTCTGTCTTGCTCTCGTTCTGTCTCTCGTACCACTCTCGGTTCCACTTTTACTTTTGCGCGCTACCTGTCTCACTCTTTTCCGGCCTCCAGCTTTTCCTGCTGGAAG
>NW_011360136.1:0-1775 GCF_000735185.1 Notothenia coriiceps | reverse complement strand
TACAAAATAATCCAACCCAGTCTCACAAAAAAACGTGTAATAACTACGTTGGTCCACAACGTAGTTATTACACGTTTTTTTTATGAGACTGGGTTGAAAATCCTCAAGCATTTTGAATAAAGCGGCGAAAATTAGTCAACTTTGGTCCACAGTAAAATGATGGTTAATCTTCAAAAAATAGAAAAAAAATAGTCAGAAGGCAAGTAAATGTTAGCAATGGTTACCAAGTGAGTACACTAATTGTTTCGTTGAAATTGAAGTCTCATATTTAAGCTTCTTAAGGACCAAAAACCCATCTCTTATATCTCTTATAATAGGCGGAAATACTCCATATATTTTCAGGCAAAGGAGGCGTAGTTAGTTTGTCTGTTTCTTTATCCTTATTGGAAGAATTGTAATATATTTTAGTATTTATTTCCCAGTGTGTTGGTCTCTGTGTTAAAGTTGGGATGGGAGAGTCTTTTTTAAACTGCTGCTTTATTCCCATCAGTATTGATAATCCATCCCAGGACTTTTTTCTGCAGACTTCTACTCTCCATATTTCGCGGGAAGTCACATAGTAGCGTTTTTAGGGGAGATAATCATCCAAATCTCCTGTGCTTAGTGTTAGGCATCTTAATTCTCTCCAAACCCTGTTATAATACATTTTAATATATGACAGAGGGCCAAGTGATGCCTCTCCTCTCGCACCAGATGGCACGCCAAATCAATGTGAAAAAGGAAAAATAACAACATTAGGCAGGCTGTAAGATCTGATGTGGATTAAATATATTAACTTATTCAATTCTAATAGGATTCTGGTATGTTTTGGGTTAGATTTGATGGAGTTTGAGAGCTTAGTTTGTCTTTATTGGCTGTAGAGAAAAGGCTTAAGCAATCTCTTAATCAAAGATAATAGCTCTGAATGTTTCTCGTGAGGGAACTGAGCCTTGTTTACTCACTCTCTATCTCCTCAGGCACCTCCGAATCATAGAAGGAAGGTGCTTTAGTATCCTCTTTTCATTATTAGCATATTCACAATCATGCATAATCCTTAAATGGATCTCTCTCTTTCAAGTCTGCTTATTTTAACAAGCTTTAATATTAAAACTGCAGTAATTCCTTATCAGTCTGTTGGATTTCTTCTGCATCATATCATCTGTTTTTGTTGATTGATTATATTGTCGTGTTTTCTACCTTATACGGCGCTTTTTTATAAATAACATGTACCGTAATTTCCGGACTATAAGGCGCACCTGAATATAAGCCGCAGCAGCTAAATTGAATGATGTGTACATATATAAGCCGCACTGGACTATAAGCCGCAGGTGTTTTAATGTTTAATTACCATATGTAAGGGTTCGTGCACAGAGGGGATTGTCGGGAAAGAGATGGCTGTTTGAGGAAGCTCCCATTTATTAACATTTCAACAAACAAGTTGCATATTTGCATAACGTATTCAAGTGTTACCATTTAGTGCAATAGTAGCTACAGAACATGTGCTGTGTAAACTGTACTGTATCACATAGCGTTTCAGACACACAAACTTTTCAACTTTCAAACTTAAACGGTGCGCTCCCAGCGCACGTACCGGCAGTGATCTACAGCAGTGGTTTTCAACCAGTGCTACGGGGACAAAGTGTCTCGCTCTCGTAATGTCTGTCTGTCTTGCTCTCGTTCTGTCTCTCGTACCACTCTCGGTTCCACTTTTACTTTTGCGCGCTACCTGTCTCACTCTTTTCCGGCCTCCAGCTTTTCCTGCTGGAAGGTGGGGGACGCGGACCGGCTATAGAGCC
>NW_011360135.1:0-1864 GCF_000735185.1 Notothenia coriiceps | reverse complement strand
GATGCGTGGGTATGCACCTATGGACACAAGTTATGATTAGGCTGAGCTACTCAACTTTATGCCAATAATTGCCTTAGCCAGATGTTCCCACATTACTCCTATTATTTTCACTATTCGGATAAAATTGAAAAACTAATATAAAAAAACAATTTGGTTGCTTGCTTGCAACTATTTTCCTAGCAAAGTAAGTGCACGTTTTTATCATGTGTAACGTTACTGTTTAAACGGCGGATAAAGCAGCTTCATCATGGCAACTTGACAACAGCTAAGCTAAGCTAGGCTACTACTTACAGCATCCAGGTGACTTTTCAGAGTTGTTGTGCTACCGTGGTAGGCCAGTTTCTTATCGCATATATTTGGCACATATTCTTCTTACCGTCGTCCAATTTAAAATGGTCACACACAGCTGAAGTCTTCGGCATTTTGTGGGTGAAACGAGGTGAAGCGAGGTGAAGCGTGCCGTTTGCGCTCGTGACTGTGAGTGAACGCGATGTCAGGAGCACAGGCTGAGATTGTATATATTTCCGCATTTTAACAGTGCAATTCAAAAGTATAAATATAGCATAAGAATATGGCAATTTGCCTTTATTAATAGCATACATTTAGAAAAAAAAACTGAAAAAAATGAATATCCGAATAATGAAATTGAAACCCGAATAGTTGGCCAACGAACGAATATTCGAATATTCGGGTACAGCCCTAGAGCATTCGCACGCAATTTCTGCAGGAAATGCATTTTATAGTTGCACTTTGTTTTTCCACCACACAACCATCAGTCCACACCTTTCTGCTGCCTCACCTTTACATTTTTGAGCTGAAAACTACAAATGAGTAGCCTCAAGCTGCCATTGTTAGCGATGATGGTGTTACATCTTTAATCAAGCCTAATACAGAAATAAGTTCATTATGGTGCTGTCAAACACAAGACATGTCATTATTCAGCAGTTTTGATTTTCAGAAGATGTGTTAAACATTATAAGGGAGGTAAGGTAAAAGAAAAAGCAGCCACTTCAATATATGAACAGCTCCATGCAAAAAGTGTGTTTTGCAGTAGGTGCAAAACAGGCATAGCAGTCCCTGATAAGGACTTCCAATGGCAGGTTTTTTTTTGTGCCTGGAAACAAAAATGTGAACACAAATATGACATGCAACATATTTCAGTCTCAGCATCATATTTCCTCAGAATATTGAACAACGATTATCTCAAAACCACCAGCAAATCTATGCTGTAGTAGACAGCTGCTAGGTTGTTTCCCAAGCCCGGAGCAGACTATGTCTGGGCTTTGTTAGCTGGACTGAGCGCCCCCCACCCATCCGCTGAACAGCCAGGTCTGTCATGGCTGGTTGCCCGAGCAACAAACCAGGTGGCAAGGAGAAATTACATCCCAGCTTGGTTATTATTCCTCAACAAGCTAGAGAACGTCCTTCTTTGCTCCTCTGCACAGTGCATAAGGCCTCAACGGAATGTTTTAGTCAAGGTAATAATGGTAACTTCAACTAGGCACACTCGTTCTACACAGAGTAGTAGAGTTTGGTACAGAAACCCGGTGCATACATGGCGCTGTTCCTAGTAGTGTTGTCACGATACCAACATTTTGGTTTCGATACCGATACCAAGTCAAGAATTGCGATTCCGATTATTTTTCGATACTTTTCTTAAAAAATGGGAAACAGTCTTAAATGTAATTATTGTGCTTTATTTCACACCAGAACCATAACACAAACTTTTAAACAATGAGAACAATAAATAAAACTAGAGAATGCAATTCCTGAAGAAATTGCTAGTGGGAATGCTTTATGCTGAAATATAATGTGTAAGAAGAAAGTGAATAATCAGGAATATTTGGATGACTGAATGGTTTCC
>NW_011360134.1:0-6119 GCF_000735185.1 Notothenia coriiceps | reverse complement strand
GCTCCCAGGCCAGAGAAGAGATATAATCCCTCCACCTGGTTCTAGGTCTACCCCTTGGTCTCCTCCCAGCTGGACGTGCCTAGAACACCTCCCTAGGGAGGCGCCCAGGTGGCATCCTAACTAGGTGCCCGAACCACCTCAACTGGCTCCTTTCGACGCGAAGGAGGAGCGGTTCAACTCCGAGTCCCTCCCGGATGACCGAACTTCTCACCTTATCCCTAAGGGAGACACCAGCCACCCTGCGGAGAAAACCCATCTCGGCCGCTTGTACCCGCGATCTCGTTCTTTCGGTCATGACCCATCCTTCAGGACCATAGGTGAGGGTAGGAAGGAAAATGGCCCAGTAGACAGAGAGCTTTGCCTTCTGGCTCAGCTCTCTTTTCGTCACAACGGTGCGCAAAGCGACCGCAGTACCGCTCCCGCTGCTCCGATTCTCCGACCCATCTCACGCTCCATTGTTCCCTCACTCGAGAACAAGACCCCGAGATACTTGAACTCCTTCACTTGGGGTAAGGACTCATTCCCTACTTGGAGTGGAATAATGGTAAATAAGTCTGTATATTTAAAATAAAATAAGTTTAACATTGTAGAATGAAATCTGTAGCGGGTAGATTTCAGTAATACAACTAAATCATATATTTACATAATAACATGCAGATTCTTGTTGTTATGGACTACCTACGAAGCAACAGTAGTAATAATATTATTAGCAGAACATATTGTACATAAGTGTTGTTGCATTGAGCCGATTTTTACATTATTGCACATTGGTGTCATTTCTAAGTTTTAGAAGGAGTTTCTTTGTATATTTTGATATTGTGATCCCTTCTTACATGTGTGTGTAACTTAATATATAACAAAATATCACCATGTCACTAAAGCATATCTTATTGGTTAGCCAGTAAAGATGTTGTATATTGGGGGGAAACAACAGAATAACCAAAAAACACCAACATTTCCAGCAGGGACGTGCACAGGTACGGGCTATTGTTGCCCGGGCAACGGCCCGTTTCCCCTTTTTGACTGACCTGCCCCTCTGGAGAGAGCGAGAGGTTTTTTTTTCTTTCTGTTGTGGTCGAATCACCATGATAAGCCCACAATTAGTATTGTAGTGTCTCGGTGCGGGAAATTGCCCGCATGGTAAACTCCCTCGACGGGGCCGCTCGCTCTCTTCTCTTGATCGCCCTCTCACAGGAGAACACTTCACTGCCCGCTTCATTGTAGGATTTCTGCCATGTCTCTACTTTAATTTGACCATCTCTGTTACTAAATAAGTAATTAGATACCTTATACATTACTGCGCTCATAAAGAATAAATGCGTATTGAACTGGTTTCATTAATTAGTGAGTTTATTTAAGGTAATTATAGAAGCCCTATTTTATCAGTACAGTATGTCTGCAATGGTCAAACTACATTGAATTGTCCCCATTTTTTCTTTAGTAGTTTCTCACATTAGATATTTTAATGAGATATGGACCGCAAAACAAAAAATGTCCCTGGTTTTCATTTTAAAAATGAAGTAACTGAATGCAAGTACTTGCCTTAGCTTATTTTGTTATGAGATGATGATGTGAATTACTGTTCAAATTAGTTAATGTAATAATCGTTTTTGACTTATTTTTTTTTTCGGGGGGGAGGCCCTTTTTCCAGTTTAGAGCAATAGCCCCTCCAAATGTCTGTGCACGTCCCTGCTCTTCAGGGTTCATACGGTAGCTCCCTGAGCCATCTCTTTGTTATTTTGGGATGCCATTTACCGTATCAATACAGAGATGTAAAAAAGGAATCATGCGGATACACATTTCATAGCTCCAAACCTCAGGAATGAGAGGTCATTTAGACCTAGAAGTGTGCGGACAGATGTAGCGTTTATCACCCATGTGAAGGGGAGTCAATTCTATGTTGAATGGTAAAGGAATTAAGGATTTAGTTGTTTCAAGAAAATATATATTACTAGATCTAAGGAACTCTTCCAGGATAATAAGTTGTCATGCCAGCATGTTTCTCATGTGCCATGCATTTATCAGCAGTTTCCTGTCATGTGATTGGCTGGACATCATTTGGGAAAAGATGGAGTTAGATTTTAGCAAGTTACTTATATTGAGGGCTTCCGTGTGTAAATATAGTCAAAAATAATCGAACCGAAACTTTTAATTTATTAAAATGCTCACTTTCAGTACAGACAATGACAGTCCAATCATTACTTATTTTCAGAGCCTTGCATACACCTTCAAACATTTGATTTAGAAAAAAATATACTTGTTGTAAAGAAGAACTAAATTAACATTGAGTAGCAATCTATCAGGCATCCATGTTCATGTTTTCAGCTGAAGCCTTTTCTTTGTATTTAATTTGAGATGCATTACAGACTCCTATTTGAAAGCACTTGGGCAGGATGGCTGTATTTGTCAACTTGTGTTTTACTTTAACAGAAGTTCCTGACATGTTCTTAATCAGATGAATGCACTTGTATGCTGCCAGCTGATACAGGATCAATATATCATAAGCCTTTAATGACATGTATCTTGTAACTAAATGTTTGTTGAAGTTCACAAGTTTTTCAACATTCCTTCCTGTTCGTTTAGGCCAGAGATCTCATTGTGCTTCAGAGAGTCTGGAAGAGAAAGACCAACAAGGAGACTTTTGTTCTTATCTGCCATATACAGTAGCTTTTATTGTTGTTGTTTCAAAACTCTGAGGCAACAATTTAAAAGATTTCAATCTTGCCTGTGTGAGAATGATGCATTGATTAGAGAATTTGTGTGCGCTGTAATTTTACAATTGTAATGAAATAAACTGCCCTTATGCTGTTGTACATAAACACACAGTTTGTCTTTATTGCTCCATATATCTTAAGAAAATATAACATATATATTTTTTTTTATTGATAAATCTTTCAATCAGTGGGATTACAAGATTACAAAAATGACATTTTCCAGAGCTTAAAGCCATGCCTTCAAATGTCTTGCTTTTCTTGAATTATATAACTCAAAGGTGTTTAGATGATTGGTGTATCAAACCATAACATATTTGTTTTTTAAAGAGAATTTCTGCCATTTTTGCAGGTCAACTAATGAATGTATTGACTGATTGTTTCAGTACAACATAATCATTCACTAGTTCAACATACTATTTAGAATTGTCTGTGTCTGCAGTAGTCAATAATTAGTAAACATGGACATAATATAGTATTATTGCTATATGTGTGTTTGTTTTCATTTTTCTAAAGTCATTATCAATCAATAATGTAAAAACGGTATGGTATAATTAACTGTATTATTAAGGGAAACTTCTTCCACCTTCTACCTATTTGACCACTGCTCGCACACTGTCAGAGGTGGACAATAACTAAGTACATTTACTTTTACTTGTGTTACTTTAAGTATAGTGTAATGCCAATACTTTTACTTCAGCTACTTGTACACACGCTCACAATCTGAGTACTTCTTCCACCTCAATTGTGTGTACATAATTTGCCCCAATAGGATTGTGCTTGTACGCATGCGCAGATGTTGACAGCTAACTAGCGCAGCGCACTTCACAACAGCAGCTGATGCTAGCTCAGCGGCTACAGTTTCGCTTTTCTTTTCGGGAAACAATTAACCTACACACTCAAATGTACCATCCTGCGTGAGGGGAACTATCCAGAAAAAATCACACGAGTATGGCGGTTGTACTTAAAAGCCTTGACAGCTCTTCGTGTGTGTAGATAGCTAGCTGGCTGGCTAGGTAAAGTTGATAGCACTGATTAGCATCAACGCTAGCTAGCTCCACGGATTCGTTACAAGCTGGCATCAAAACACCTAACCGTCAGCCATGGGGATACTATTCACGAAGCTATGGAGGCTTTTTAATCATCAAGGTAAGAATGGTGAAGTGACATTTATTATACAATTGTCGAGGACATGAGATGGTGGTCAGTAAGTGAGGCCCGTTGTGACAGCCAGGTCTGATCCGTTCATATTAGCCTCAGAAACAGCCCTTTATTCACCAGTGTGTGAGCAGGGGTTTAATGTAGTGAACAGAGGTGGAAGAAGTACTCAGTATATTTTACTTAAATACAAGAAGAAGTACCAGAGTGTAGGAATACTCTGTTACATTAAAATTCCTGCATTCAACATCTTACTCAAGTAAAAGTACAAAAGTATTGGCACCTCAATGTACTTAAAGTACCAAAAGTAAAAGTACTCACTATGCAGATTGGTCCATTTCAGAATAATATATGACATATGATATGATTTAAAGAGAAGTACACAGAGGTGGGATAAGTACTCAGATCCTTTACTCAAGTAAAAAGTACATAGTATATTGTCTCTTTTCATATTATTAAATAATATTTTGTTATTCTGTTTTTTGTGCTCTCGGACTTTAGTTCAAGTAGAAGTACCCGAGTGTAAGAATACTCTGTTACAAGTAAAAGTCCTGCATCGAAATCTACTAAGTACCAAAAGTGAAAGCACTCATCATGCAGATTAGCCATTTCAAAATAATATTTGATTGATTATAATTATTGATGCATTAATGTGTATCACAGCTGGTAAATGTGCATCTCGTTTTAATCTCTGTGTATGCTGCAGGGTAGCTTGTGTTTTTTACGCCAGGTAATTATAATTATTCTGTACTTAATTGTATTCAGAAATGGGTCATTGTGCAGAATGAATACTTCTACGTGTTGTACTCTAAGTATATTTTGATGCTCATACCTTACTTTTACTCTGAAATCAGGACTTTTACTGGTATGGGATTATTTTAAAACCATATAATTTGTACTTTTACTTGAGTAAAGGATCTGCGTTCTGTAGTGATGAATACTGCTTTCTACACTCACATTTCTGCATTAACTTAGTGTTAGATTATTTATTGGAGGGAGGCTTATGTGAACCTGATACTGATCCTGAATCAGTAAACAGGTAGGTCTGTGCTAACCCTCTGAAACACGAGTCTCTGTACGCTGCAGCCCTCAGTATATTATGACTAGAGATGACTACACAGCACAGCACACTGAAAGCGGCCACATCAGCAGAATGTCACAGCCAATAAGGATCTGTGAATGACTTCAGAGTGACATCACATTGACTTTGCACTGTAACCACATCACCTTATCAGTGTAATGTCAGCAGTACAGTTTACCCATCTAGGCACACTTGGGTTGGCTTCTCTAAAACAGGAATTATTTCCACCATACAGTTTTAATTAGTCACGGCTCGAGAGCAGATCACATGGGACATCCTTTAGGGTGTCACATGTGTACAAGATGTGGGTGAACTTTAAATTATACCTCCTGTGGATCTTGTTGCAGTGACTTTGGCAACTAACTTGTTCAATTTAATCAAGAGTACCAGTGTTTACTGTCAACATGCAACAAATACTTGATTAGTCAATCAACAGATTATGAACACTGACTTGCTGCTTTAATCAGTGTTATACAGTTACTATCTAAGTGGTTGGCTATTGCTTGGACCATTTTAAACAGAAGGCTCTGAGGAACTATTATGGTTTGCATGATTTATTATTTGATTGTTATAATAATAAAAAGGCCAACTAACATTTGATTTCCTCCAAAATGTCCATCAAGAGCTGTTCTAATGATCGTTTCTTTGTCTTGCTAGTCATTAATAGCACCTAGCTCTGTTAGATCCTCTCTGTTTAGCTTCTATCCATCATGTCAGCGGGGTCTGTAAGGCTTTTGTTGTAACCCCTGGATCTATCCCCAGTCTCAGGAAGTCTTACCAACATGTCCCCAGTTGATTGATTCAACACGGGAACAACAGACGTTCATTCACAGGGAGGAGGGCATGTGATCAGACGTTAAAGATTTGGTTATTCATGTTCATCAGAAGTGTTACAAGTAGGGATGCATATCGTTGACTTTTTTATGATACAGATACTCAACCGATACATATTGTGATACTTTGAAAATGTATCATCCCACAATTACTCCCATGAAGCGCTTTACGAAATGAAATGAATATTAAATTCAATTGTGGGACTTCTTGGACCTTTTTAGTACTGAACAAACAATGAAAAATACATAAAGAATTTGAAGAAAAACGATTATGGAATATCTTTTGTAACATCAGGTGTGCCGCGTGAATAGCACATCTTGTCAATGCAAACAGAC
>NW_011360133.1:18501-22770 GCF_000735185.1 Notothenia coriiceps | reverse complement strand
TCCTGTGTCATGGATCGCGAGTCCTGGATCTTGAGTCGTGGCTGTGGTCCTGGATCATAAGTCCTGGATGGATATCCTCGTGGATTCATCTTCCTATTATACACACATGCATTTCCAAACATTTGGACTACCTATGTTGCAAATGTATTATCTTTTCAATTTACACACGGCATCTATTGCACATCTGTCCGTCCTGGGAGAGGGATCCCTCCTCTGTTGCTCTCCCTGAGGTTTCTCCCATTTTTCCCTTTAAACTGTGGGTTTTCTCTGGAAGTTTTTCCTTGTACGATTTGAGGGTCTAAGGATAGAGGGTGTCGTATTGTCATACTGATATTCTGTACAAACTGTGAAGTCCACTGAGACAAAGGTAACATTTGTGATATTGGGCTATATAAATAAACATTGATTGATTGATTGATTGATTGATTGATTGTTGATATATTTATGATCCACGTCAAGTATTCAGTTTCGGCGGCATTTCTTCCAGTTTTTCCAAAGGTCTTCTCATCAGGGCTCTATAAATAAAGAACTACGGCAGATCTGTAATATGTAATGCAGCCGAATCGTGTACTACAATGCCGTTATGTGATGATTTCCAAAGAGAAAAGCAAAAACGCTCGGAATAAAGTATTATCTTCTTTTTAAAAAAAAGTTTTTCGGTTTTTATATGGCATGAACACCATATCCCTACATGCATTGCGGCTAAAACATCCAATCGGCAAGCTTAAACCATAGCTGAGGATCTTGGGTAATCAGTTCAGTGGCTGTGTATTGTAATGATGTTTCCGGCTATTTTTATTTTGAAATTCAGTTCCTGACGGACGCCAAAAAAGCCAGAGATTATGGAATTAAACAAATAAATAAAAACAAGGATAATTGTGTGTTATTGGTGAGTAAATAACAGTGTGTTATTTAGAAAAGAATAACAAATTAGAAGGAAATTTTTTTTTTTAAATTACAGATTTCAGTATTCTGAGGCTCTGAGCCCCATTTCTTTTCCTCACAGACGGCAACAAAAGTCCGAAATTATACGATTTAAAATGAAAGCAATAATTGTGGCTTGATATTGAGTAAGAACATGTTTTTATGAACCACACAGCTTCCGGTCTTGCACGACCCGACCGGAGAAAAAGACGTGCTGCAGGCACGAAACACATTACCAGTAGAAATACATTGCTTTTAAAATCGTTCTGTGCAACACAAAAAAAGGGTGTAATCGTGTTGGTGAACACGAATCAATAGATTCAAAATTGTGTTGGTGAACACGAAATGCCATGAGACTGGGTTGAGTATATACACGTTCTCCTGGCGAGACCTTAAATAATCTTCGTAATATCTATCAAACTATAGATCCTACACATCCACTGGACGTAGATTTTAAAAGTACAATCTACACTTCTCGCTAGAAATGTAATCAAAAAGCATTTTAATGGCCAAACTATCCTACAATTTAGGATTTTCCAGAGAGGGTTATTTTTGAATAAACGACCCACCGGAGCGTTTGCAGTCAACGGGAGCACTAGAGGTCAATAACTTTAAAACGTGATTATAGGTCGTAATAAGCTGCTGAACAATCGACCTATTTGGTCGTATGAGTTTGAGGATTTGTTGAATATTAATCAGCTTGAAGCTAATGCTAACGCTAGCATCTGACTTGCCCTCAGAAAGTTCAAGAAAGATAGAACACTCATCTGGCATCTGTCCAGAACAGAAAAGGATAACGGAAAATATACTAAATCCAGTTATAGTCATGTCAGCTACGGTTTTTTAAAGCAAGGCCGTGTAGCATTTGAAAAAAATGTTTAACATTTAAAGATTGAATTCATTAGCAATGAAAAGCATCCTTGCTCAACTAAATACACTTGAGTTTTGCTGCTACAGATTTATTTGTTCTAATATGACCCGTTTCTTTTGACTAATATAAACTAATGTCAGCTAAACATATAATATATTATGATATGCATTCGCTGTTTTATCACAAAAGTCAAACAAGAAATCAAAGCAGAATACCATGTGATCCCATCACTTCCTGTCAGAGCAGGTACATAGTTGGATAAGACAAGTCTTCAAGGATTGCTGACTGAAACAATGTAAAAAGCCAACACAAAAATATGTTTGGGAGATGCAGTGAAATTGAATGTGCTTGTTTACCATTCGGAGCAAAAGTGATAAAGCAAAGGCTATACAGTTTGACTTTAACGAGCCAGTGAAACAGCATTCTGAGCACTTCTTTGTGAAACTCAGTATATGATGCATTCCATCAGATCATTTAGAGATTTTATTTGATTGCTTGCTTAAAGAGGACCTATCATGCAAAATGCACTCTTGTACGTCTTGTATACATGAATATGTGTCCTCGGTGTGTCAGGGAAGTCACCAAGTGTCAGAAAATACAATCGTCTCTCTTTTCCTCCATACCCAAATCTCTAAAAACGGGGCTGTAACGGATCTGATACAGACTGATCCAGATTTGAATTCTTTCCTACGTCACAAAAGGGGTGCTCCGCTTATTGTTAAATTCTCCACCTATCAGGGGAATGAGAGGTTGGGCCACGGCCATTGACGCTTTAGTACATATGCCAGGCCTGTAAGTGACGCTGTAGTCTGCCACAAAAGCAGCGAAGAAGCGCATGGTTGCTCTTCTGTTTATTCTCCGCTGTGGCTCTTTTTCTCCCTCCCGGAGGCAAGCGTTTGCGCCTCCTGCTTTAAAACAAATGAATAATGACTCTATATAATCATATGTAAGGGATAATGTGCAGCGACGCGGTCACTATCGGGAAAAGAACACCGACAGGCTGATCAGGAGCCCGACGCGAAATAGCTGTATGTATCGATTTAAATTGACATGCATCCGCTAAGAAAAATAGTCCGTTGTTACCGTTTGAACTAACGTAGCAACAGCAGGAACTGCTTCGATAGCGTTTTTGAGGAGCTTTTTGATTACAGATTTGAAAAACAAATTGCTGGAAAGAGCAAATAGAGCGAAATGAGGCATGGCTAAAATGCAGGATCTGTTTGGTATTTTGAAAAAAAAACTATATTTATATACTTTATATAGGTATGGCCCTACAATATGTTGTTCAGATATAGCAGGATATGTCCCCTTTAAGTGTGCGTGGCTTACTGAGCATGAGTATGCAGCAAAATAATTGACACAAGGTTAGAGCTTAATATTTTTACATTCAAGGCAGAACAGAACTTTCTGATACATGACATTCAGGAATCTGTCAATGACTGAGAGAAACCAGGACCTATCGGATCTGAACAGATTATGGTATAGAGTGCAGGGTAGAATGAGGTCAGGTGGTTACAGAGCTAATGGGGAACAGTTGTAACTAATAGAATGGTGCAGGAATTAGTCCTAAAAGCCAGAAATAAGTCAGTTCTACCACGGGAGGGGGACGGTGCTGGAACCGTTTCTCTTCACCCACAACACTGCAACCTGTCACCTGCAGAAGTTCTGTGACGACTCCGCCATCGTTGGCCTCATCTCCAACGAGGACGACACGGAGTACAGGGAGCTGACGCAGGACTTCACCTTCTGGTGCCAGAGGAACCACCTTCAGCTGAATGCAGCGAAGACCAAGGAGCTGGTGGTGGATTTCAGACGGCGCCAACACTCCCCCCCGACACCAGTGAACATCCAGGGAGCGGACATTGAGATTGTGAAATCTTACAAATACCTGGGTGTTCATCTGAACAATAAACTGGACTGGACTGATAATTCTGCTTAAAAACGTGTATATCGTGTTATAACGTGTATCAACTATGCCATAAATCGTCTTCCCCCACTATATCAAGTACACAACACGCACACACTCCCTCTCCCCCCCGATATATCCCGGACACGGGACCAACATGTCAGACTGGCGGACGTCCTTCATTCCTGGCGACGCCATATGAAGAGGCACTCTTCGCCCCCACCGTCGTCGGACAGCGACTCCTCGGCGTGTCACTCACTTTCCCAACAGGATACCGCCCCCACCTGTATAACATGGTCGTCCCCCTGTCGGAACTACGAGTAATGAGTGACAGAGGGTGGGTGGAGGTGTCACAGGGTACTCCTGAAGGGTCCTGTTTCGACCGGAAGGAATGGTCAGACAAGTCAGAACAAGGACAGTCGTCGGCTCTACGACGGACGGGGGCCGTCCGGTGTGGTATCTTTTACCGACTACGGTGTTGTCTCAGTTTCATTCCAGACTTCCTCACGGGGGACGTGGGGCTTTCTGGAGTCGTCTTTTCTCAGAACGAGGACAGGGAAGAACATGA
>NW_011360133.1:6098-18456 GCF_000735185.1 Notothenia coriiceps | reverse complement strand
ATGCTAACGTTTGTTGCGAGTGTGTGTGTGTGTGTGTGTGTGTGTGTGTGTGTGTGTGTGTGTGTGTGTGTGTGTGTGTGTGTGTGTGTGTGTGTGTGTGTGTGTGTGTGTGTGTGTGTGTGTGTGTGTGTGTGTGTGTGCGTGCGTGCGTGCGTGCGTGCGTGCGTGCGTGCGTGCGTGCGTGCGTGCGTGCGTGTGTGTGTGTGTGTGTGTGTGTGTGTGTGTGTGTGTGTGTGTGTGTGTGTGTGCGTGCGTGCGTGTGTGTGCGTGTGCGTGTCTATAAATACCACTTAAAGAGTTTGTCTTGCGTTTCAGAGAGGCAGCTGAAGCTGAAGCATGTGTTCCCTGCAGGGCTGAATCACACCCAACCAGCAGCTGAATCTTCTTCATCATCATCATCATCATCATCATCATCATCATCATCATCATCATCATCCTCACCATCATCATCATCATCATCATCATCATCATCATCATCAACATCCTTGGAGAGGCTGGTCCTTGGACACCTCCGGCCCCTTGTGAGACCATCAATGGACCCGCTGCAGTTCGCCTACCAGCCTGCCATCGGGGTGGATGACGCCGTCATCTACCTGCTGCAGAGGTCCCTCTCCCACCTGGAGAAGGCGGGGGGGCACTGTGAGGAACATGTTCTTTGATTTCTCCAGTGCCTCCGACACCATCCAGCCCCCGCTCCTGGGGGACAAGCTGCAGCTCTCGGGGGTGGATCATCACCTCACCTCCTGGATCCTGGACTACCTCACCAACCGCCCTCAGTACGTGAGGACCAGGGAGTGTCAATCAGACACCATCATCAGCAGTACGGGGGCCCCCCAGGGGACGGTGCGGGCACCGTTTCTCTTCACCCTCTACACTGCAGACTTCACCCACAACACTGCAACCTGTCACCTGCAGAAGTTCTCTAACGACTCCGCCATCGTTGGCCTCATCTCCAACGAGGACGACAGGGAGTACAGGGAGCTGACGCAGGACTTCACCCTCTGGTGCCAGAGGAACCACCTCCAGGGGAACCAGCTCCAGAGGAACCACCTCCAGAGGAAACACCTCCAGAAGAACCACCTCCAGAGGAACCTCCTCCAGAGGAAACACATCCAGAGGAACCACCTCCAGAGGAACCTCCTCCAGAGGAACCACCTCCAGAGGAACCACCTCCAGAGGAACCTCCTCCAGAGGAACCTCCTCCAGAGGAACCACCTCCAGAGGAACCTCCTCCAGAGGAACCACATCTGAGGAACCACCTCCAGAGGAAACACCTCCAGAAGAACCACCTCCAGAGGAACCTCCTCCAGAGGAAACACATCCAGAGGAACCACCTCCAGAGGAACCACCTCCAGAGGAACCCCCTCCAGAAGAACCACCTCCAGAGGAACCACCTTCAGAGGAACCCCCTCCAGAGGAACTTCCTCCAGAAGAACCTCCTCCAGAGGAACCACATCCGAGGAACCAGCTCCAGAGGAACCCCCTCCAGAGGAACCTCCTCCAGAAGAACCACCTTCAGAGGAACCCCCTCCAGAAGAACCTCCTCCAGAGGAACCACATCTGAGGAACCACCTCCAGAGGAACCACCTCCAGAGGAACCCCCTCCAGAAGAACCACCTCCAGAGGAACCCCCTCCAGAGGAACCTCCTCTAGAAGAACCACCTTCAGAGGAACCCCCTCCAGAAGAACCTCCTCCAGAGGAACCACATCCGAGGAACCAGCTCCAGAGGAACCAGCTCCAGAGGAACCACCTTCAGCTGAACGCAGCGAAGACCAAGGAGCTGGTGGTAGATTTCAGACGGCGCCAACACTCCCCCCCGACACCAGTGAACATCCAGGGAGCAGACATTGAGATTCTGAAATCTTACAAATACCTGGGTGTTCATCTGAACAATAAACTGGACTGGACTGATAATTATGCTGCTCTGTACAAGAAGGGACAGAGCAGAGTCTTTCTGCTGAGGGCTGGTCTTTCGGGGTGCAGGGGGCACTCCTTCAGACCTTCTTTGACTCTGTTGTGGCATCAGCCATTTTCTATGGTGCGGCCTGCCGGGGAAGCAGCATCTCGGTTGCTGACGGGAAGAGACTGAACAGGAAGAGACTGAACAGACTGGTAAGGAAGACCAGCTCTGTCCTGGGAAGTCCTTTGGACACTGTGGAGGTGGTGGGAGACAGGAGAATGGCAGCCAAGCTGTCCTCCCTGCTGGACAATATGTCCCACCCCCTCCAGGACACCCTGTCCTCACTGGCTGCTGCACCCCACCTGCCACACGGAGAGATACCGCAGGTCCTTCCTTCCTGCAGCGGTCAGACTTTACAACCAGCACTGCCCCTAGTAGACCCTCCTACACATACCACAACACAGACTATCACCCCTTTCTGCTAAATACCAATCAACTATGTGCAATATGTGCTATATGTGCAATATATAAATTATTATATACATATGCCATTAATAACTGTGTAACATATACCTGGCTGCTAAATCCTAAGAACTGTAACAGGATTTATATTTTGAAAAGTATTTTCTTTTTTTTTAACATATGTAACATTAAGCTGTCTGTGGCTCTTTCCTGCTGTAACAATGCAAATGTCCCCTCTGGAACTAATAAAGGTATTCTGATTTTGATTCGTCTGGTTCCCTGGTTCCCTTGTCTTGTTTTTTTTATACATGTTTTACACAATATTAAGATATTGAAGTTTTGATTTACGACATAAAATACATCAGTAATACCCCACTGGTGAATGTCTAAGCTTCTATGTGTCTTAAAAATGGAGGTTGACATTAGCCACCTTTAGCTTAGCATTGCTTAATGTGATGTTTATGTAGTTTGTTTCTAGCCTAACGTTAGCTCTTACACGTTTGCCTTTGCATTAATGCTTCAAACATCCAAAAAGTGGTGTTAATATATGGAGATTATACTTATTATCAAAGCCTGCAAGTATAAGTGTTTGCCAGATATCTTTTCCTCCAAAATTCCCAAAATCGAAAAATTCCATAGCTTTTTGTCACCTGAGCCTTTGCACTGCTTAAAATTCCTCCAAAATATTTCATCCCTACACAGCTCTATGGAAGAGGACAGATAATTAAAATCGGAAAATAAACAAAGACAGGAAGTAAAAACAGATATGACAAAGATTGAGAAACTTCAAAAATAAAACAGACATAATGAGTCTTTAAGTCATTGTTTTTGACAAAAATAATACCAGGTTCACAGATAAAGATGTCACGTTTAATCCCTCTTTCCTTAAACCCCACCAGGACTTCACGATGACCCTGTACCTCAGGCATTACTGGAAGGACGAGCGCCTGTCGTTCACCAGCAGCACCAATAAGAGCATGACGTTCGATGGCCGTCTGGTGAAGAAGATCTGGGTCCCTGATGTCTTCTTCGTCCACTCCAAGAGGTCCTTCATCCACGACACCACCACGGAGAACATCATGCTGCGGGTCTTTCCTGACGGACATGTCCTCTACAGCTTGAGGTGTGTAGCATTTCACCGTCTGAATGTTGGTCACAGGAACCCAGAGAAGCTATTAATAATATAGGAATACCTCCCTCATTGGAAATTATATGATTAAATGGTTGCTCTTGGCTGTTAAATTCCAAGTATTAATAATACCCAAGAAAACATAAAGTGTTGTCCTTTATTGGCTTAAAACTAAAAGCATAGTTTGCAGTAAGCTCGCTGTGCTGTATTGTTGGCTTGATTTTCATTAAGTAGGGTAGGCATAACATGCAAAACCACTATTTGATCTTGAAACAAAGAACAGATAACACCCATGATTTAGACCACATATGAGTCAGAAAAACATGACAGGACTATCTTTGTGGTAAAAGTCCTTCATTTTGTCTTCATTTTGTCTTCATTTTGCGGCCTTATTATCTCCTTCTGTTTAATATAAAGTGGGTCGCTCCGCTAAGCCTAAAGGAATTTCCTAATCTCTGCTTATTAGAGATTCTTCATGTCAATGCTACTTCAGGGTCTCTCTTAGGAATAACATTCTGGAATAAAACACTTCATTGGAATAGTTTCATTTGGAAACAATGTTGACACAAAGTGACTTTCCTTCAGACTGAGACAGACAGGGACCTTGTGTCTGTAAAGTGGTAATTTCAGAAAGAATTTCCATCCTCCAACAGACCCTGGTAATTGAAGGACTCGCCAAGACATTGCTTGTTTCACTATTGGACATTCAATACAATAATTCTGGTTTGTGATGTTTTATGTATGTGTGTTTGTAGGTAGCAAAGGCTCACATGAAGTCTCATTCAGAGCGACAAAAATGTTATGTTTGCATGTCATACTTAATGTAAAGTCTTCTATTAGCAACAGTTACATACAGTTATAGCACAAAAAAAATAATTTCTCTCCAGTTTTTCTAATATATCAACAAGACTGCTAACAGCAAAACCCTTAACAAAATAGGGCAGTGCAGGAATGAGTCCGAAAACCCAGAAATTAGTTAGCATTTACCACTTCCCGTTCTTTAAATGTGTTTTTGGTTTGATGCCTGAAATAAGGTCTGTGACAATAGCTTAAGAAGATTTCATATTTTGTTGTGAGGCATAAAATACGTCAATAAGTGTCTGAAGTCTATGTAAATATTTCTCTATATTTGTTAATTTTATAATAGATTTTAAAATGCTTTTTATAATAGTTCTATTTTTGTTACTTTAATTCTCTTACTGTATTTATGTATGCACCATAGGCATCAATTCAAATTCCTTGCGTGTATAAACCTACTTGATATTCTGATTCGGTTAAGCTAGATGTGTGTCACAGGTGTGCGTGGTGTGACTTTGAAAAGTTTATAATGATTTATAATGTGAAGCTGTGCCGACACAAAACAGCAGACAGAGCTAAAGGTCAACAATTAGGGAATTTGTTATAATGAACAATTTTAAAACTGATCTGAAATACAGAGGTTAAGAGGAAATAAAATGTCCCTGCAGAAAAAGAGTCCAAGCTCATAAACAAATAAAGATGGACTCCCCTGGAGGAGTGATGATGAACACAAAGAAATACTTCAAATATTAACAATAGAAACAGTTAAATAATTGAGCTTTTTTAAAATACAAAAAGTAAAAATGGATCCTGAGTTTATAACATGAGGTGGGTTCAGGCGGGAGTGGGAACCCGATCACAGACTCTTCCTACGTGTTGAGAGAAGAACATCGTGTGACCTGTGGTTTCTGCCCTGTCCAGATTAATGTGTCATTCAGTGCCAAAGATTAAAAGATAACATAAAGTAGATTTTTTTACCCAGGTCACAGAAAACAATAGAAAGACTCACAAAAGATAATAATGGAGGTATTTTCCAGTCACTGTTTGATTAGATTGAGAGACTCAGTGACATCATGACATAACACCCTGTTGACTGTGTGTCTCTGTGTGTCTCTGTGTGTCTCTGTGTCTCATCTGGACAGAGTGACAGTGACAGCAGCCTGTAACATGGACTTCAGCCGCTTCCCTCTGGACTCTCAGACCTGCTCCCTGGAGCTGGAGAGCTGTGAGTACCTCTCTGCTTCTCAAATCATAAAGGCTTCTTCCTGTGAGGGACCCGACCAAAACAAGAGGTCACATGGTTTTACTTCCATTCAGGGGGGGACCAAATCACTGCCACATCACTAGACCGTGGTGGAAAGTAACTAAGTACATTTGCTCAAGTACTGTACTTAATGTGAAGCACTTGTACTTTATCTGAGTATTTTCATTTTTTACTACTTTATACTTCTACTCTACATTTTGGAGCAAATTTCGTACTTTTCACTCCAATACATGTAGTTTATTTATTATTTATTTACTAGTTACTTTATCAATTATTATTTGTACACACAACACTTTTAAAATACGTTTAAAATATGTATATTTGCTATAGATTTAACCATCCAACATTATATTTAAGTATAGTAATACCATACAGTAGGTGGGTTAAGAGAAAATGAAGTGGCAACAATTTACTTTTTTATAAAAAAAAGATTTCACAGTTCCAAATTGTTAAATGTGAAGATTTTCTGCTTTTGCTTCAAAATATTTAAAGTTCTAAAAAGTTTTTTTCTGCATTGCAAAAGATAAAGTATAGGATCATGACAGGAATCATGTTAACTCATGCTTTAACATTCTGTTTAATTGATCTTGTTATATCCGTAGAAACAAAGAATAAATAATCTGTTATTTTTTAACTTCATGTAGAGGTAGGACCCTTTGAATATGTATAGAGATTAACGCAAACTGTCAGTACAGATATTTGAAATAAGGACAGACTGTAAAGCAGAAAAAAAAACACAAAATTAGGACAGGGAACTAGCCAAGGCACATATACCTAAACAATACCCAAACACACAGACACACACACATATACATTCCTATATTACCAACAGTGGACTGTCATGCTCCCACAACATGTGTTAACTGCTTTTATTTATTAAGCAGAAATACAGTTAAAGGCAGTCTGCCACTATATAAATGGGTGAAGTAAGTCATTAATTGTAAATCAATGTAATCTGGAAAACACAAGCTTCTCTAAACTTGAACAGATGGCATACCATGCTGCAGGTTTATTAAAATGCATGGCCAATGAAAACAAACAAAACAAGTGAATACAAGTCTGCCGACACATTGTATGCCATCAGCTATTCTGGGCATATTTAACTGATTCTTAGACTGGTCAAAAACATATTTTCCTCTAGACTAGTCAATGCGTGTCTTGACTCTAACAACAGACGGACCACCTACAGATTACAATGGAGAGCTGTTCCTATGTACCTGCAAGTTAACTACTTAAAGAAGCCCTGTCCTGCTGCTTCCCTGTAAAGTGTTATATAGGTTTTTGTGCATGTAAATGGTCTGCAAACAAGGATAACATCCCTATATTCCCTCATGTGTGGGAGTTTCTCTCCCACAAATGAAAATGAGCATAATAGTGTCCCAACACAAAAAAAAGGACATTCAGATATCAAAATGGTTATAAAGTCTGATGTTTAAATATATTGATATGTTTAAATTAATAGAAGGGAATGAGCTCATAAATGACATAGCAGTTGGAACTGAAAAATAGTTTACTTCTGAAAGGCTGTTTCATAAAAATGGACAACAATTTGTCATGAGCCATTTATTAGAAGCCTTGTTGGAGATGCGTTATTGCGTCTTAGAGTGAATCTGATTGGTTGCTGTGGTGTCCAGACGCCTACACAGATGAAGACCTGATGCTGTACTGGAAGAGCGGGGATGAGTCTCTGAGTACCGACGATAAGATCTCTCTGTCTCAGTTCCTCATCCAGAAGTTCCACACCACGTCTCGCCTGGCCTTCTACAGCAGCACGGGTACACAAACACACACACACACACACACACCCACACACACACACACACACACACACACACACACACACACACACACACATACATATTTCCAGTCTCTCTTAAACACAGTCGTTATTTTCTATTTTCTTGATTTTCATAGTTTTACCTCTTTTTTTATAATCTCATTATGACTTTGGAATATTTTCTGGTTGCAAACATGTCAATAAAGCATATTTAATTGAATTGGCTTGTAAATCTCAACTTTCTTGGAACTGTTTTTGGTCTCCACCGTCTCCTGAAAGAAAATATCTTATTTTTAGCTTACATGCACACAAACACAAAGACATGCATAAAAAGCTCAGACATGAAGTTATGTCTTCATTTGTGAATGGTTCTTGTTAGACGTTGTTCTTGCGTGCAATATCAGGATATTATGCAAATTACTGTGTCCCAAATAACCATGTCAGAATCAGAATACCTTTATTCTTCCAACAGAGGGGAAATGTACATTACAACAAAAGTATAGAGGCAAAAGAGAAAAATATTAATTAAGAGGCATGCATAAAATATCAAAAAAAGAAATTACACAATTTTAAAAAAAAGTACACATCAAGGTGGTAACAATAAGTAACAGTATTTTTAAAAATAACAAAATAAGTGAACAAATAAAGGTCTACAGTCAACAAACATAAATATTGCGGATATTTTTGACACCATGGTCGTCCCTCTATGTTACGACTGGGGCACACACGAAAATGATAGGACCCAAATGCACGACTCCAGACAAAAGATGATTCAAAAAATGAATTGACTTAAGGTGATAAGCAAGGCAATACAAACACTCGTGTAAAGCAAGGACTCCAAAAAATGAGTTTACAAAAAACTAACTTAAATTCACAGTAGCTCAGATAACAACTGGCTGACAAGTATCATAAGGGTCGAAACGATCTGGCACTTGGCACAGAGAAAACACAGAATAAATACACACACAAGGGGCTCTACAGGTGCAAACAATAAGGGCGGGGAGGTAATCAGGTCAGTGAACACACATGGGTAGGAGTCGAACTACCTGAAATGAGAAAGGAGATTATCAAAGTAAAACAGGAAATGACAGACAACAAAAAAGGGTTAGCAGACGCGGACTTGACGATATGAACTAAACAGAGAAATAATACAAAAAAATCTGATGAGACACAACACTGTAGCTCCAAACTCAGGACAAATGATACATCTGAGATCTGAGGAGGATATTTACCAAGAATATTTGGGGAAAATAGAAACATTGAGTATGAGTCAAGAGAGAAGCCCTTTAGCAGCCATAGTGATGATACTTTGAGCAAAGTAAGAAACGAGGCGACGTTGATAGAGACAAAGTGTTGGGGGGATATATGTGTCAACAGAAGCAGTCATTGAAAACCATCCCACAATACTCCACTTTAGTCTTTTTTTTTTTTACTGTTGACATAATTAATACAAAGTCGTGCATTGATTTAACAGCGGTTCAGTTACTAAACAGAAATCATTGTATTTTAGATTATGTTACCAGGGATTTCAAATAATTTAAACCATGCAAATAGAGACAGAGAGAAGAGAGAGGAACACTGAACTTTGAAGTTAGAAAGTGATTTACATAACATTATTCAAAATAAATATGAAAGAGGCAGGAATATCAATGACAGACAGGAAAACAAATCAGTAAAATGTCATTTAAATAAGTAATGGTAATCAAGTCTTGAAAGTTGTTTTAAACTTAAATTAGACGATCCAATTTCCAATATTACATCATAACTAAAAATATAGTATTTTATATGGAAATGAGGACAGCCAATGGAAGGATAGCAACTGTCCCTACAGCGTTTCGAATCATCTTCAAACACAGAGCAGCTCCCCTGCTGAGGTGGGACGAGATGATTGACAGCAGCAGTGAAGACAAAGAATTAAGGATTCATTTCACACCACTTTCAAATTATACAATCTTCAAAGTATGACCATGATTTCTCCATGTGCATGAACCCATTCACACAGAAATCTGTGTGTTTTGGTGCCGTTACATTCATTTAATATCATGAGAATCACAATCGGTTTTATTACCAAGTAGGTTTACACATATGAATTTGCCTTGATGTAAATGGTGCATACAAAGACACAGAAGGAAGAATACATGGCAAGAAAAGTACTATTACGCAAAAAAACGCAAAAAAACGCAAAGAAAACATAACAAAAATCATCCATTCCCCATCAGTAGGTGGTGCTCGTCCCAAAACAGAAGCAATACAAAAAAACACCTCTGACAAATCATAATCCAATTGGACTCTACTTAAAACTTTATTTTTTACAGAAAATCTAATAATGTGAGAAACTGAGTAGAGTACAATAGAATAAAATAAGACACATACTATATTCAAAGTCAAGAGCTGTGCAGATTTAAAAATAGGTAGTGTGGAGCAATAGTAATTACATTATTCTCAAGGTAACGAAAAGGATACTCTGTGTTTTAATAAGCACATTGACCCTGTCTTGTGGTACCAGTTTGTTCATTTTGGAATCTTTGCTTGATCTTGAACTTGTTGTGTTTCAGGCTGGTACAATCGTCTGTACATCAACTTCACGCTGCGCCGCTACATCTTCTTCTTCCTGCTGCAGACATATTTCCCCGCCACGCTCATGGTGATGCTCTCATGGGTGTCCTTCTGGATCGACCGCCGCGCTGTGCCGGCCAGAGTCTCCCTGGGTAAGAAATGTGTTTTTAAAAACTTGTGTCAAATGTCTTTTGAAGAGATTTGGGTGCCCCCGGTCAGATGGGACTGTGGGATGATGAAAGCTGGCTGTGACATGGCTCCACACATTTGGAACAAACCCCCCCCACTGAGGTCCTCTCATGGCTCATACATTTGGCTGTACGAAGGTTGTGATATTTGTATACCTGATCTATAACTTCAATGCAGTTTGTTTTTCTCTTTTCTATTGGTAATATACGTATAATCCAGTGGCGGCCGGCCCATAGGGGCGCTAGGGGCGCCGCCCCACCTCTTCCCACATGTTTGATTGTCATTAAAAATATAATTAATTAAAAAAAATATATATATAATTAACAAGGTAAATATTACATAGTTGGTATCAGTAAAATGTATAATCTACAATAAAATGTCTTTTAAAATTGTTTTACGATGTAAACTCAAGTTAGTAAAACATGCCGCGGACCTCCTACAACCATTTTAACTTTCTTTTTCCCAAGGGTGGGGACTGACATTATATTATATTTTTTCGGGAACTAAATTGAATTGTAGAGACCAGAGGATAACTAGACTCTATATAATGATTTCTTATCGTCTAAATTAAACTTCGTAATATCGTGTCGTAAACAGTCGCCCTACCATATAATGCGTCCAAAAAAAGGACGAAGCTTCATCAAGAGAGAAACAAGTGGTATGGACACAAAACGTAGTGACTAAATATAGGAAGCTACAACAACACACACAACAGTAGAAACCAGTAAATGACATTGTTACATTTTCTAAGAAGGTGTAACGAGGAAATTCTCACTTGTCGTCCGTGTGTCGACGATTGTCACGATTCTACGATTGCCGACGATTGTAGGAGATGTGACCTTTGACTAGTCAACTGAAAATTAATGTAACAGTGTATGACATAAACGGATATCACTCTTACTTCGTCATGTTTTACATAAGTTATAAAACAAATATAACAAATAGATAAATGATTAGTGTCCCTATATGACATGAAAAAGATACACTTAAGACATATATCAACGACGATCATAGTTAATATAACAAATTAAACCCAAAAATGTAACATAAGAATGATATATATGAACAGCAGTTACATGTAAAGAAACACACATGACACGACCTCTGTTTTATTACAGGGTTATAACCTATTTAATTTCATATAATAAGTCTACTATGAGTTTGGAATCCTGTAAAATCCCCTGCATAAGGTCGTCATCCTAATTATGTGTACCACGATGGTGACTCATAAACACCGTCTTCTTGCACACATAAAGCCTAACCTAATCTTAAGATGGTCACCGCCGACCACCTTTATAAAAAACCACCCCGATACCTGTTATCCCTGGTTTTGGTAATGATCCGCCGGGACCCCTAAGAGGTGGCCTTCATTATAAACTCCTTTAATGGTGAGAATTTTAATACTGAAGACCACTACACATAAAAGTTCAACAATGACTACTTAAGAAGGTTTTGAGCACGTTGTCATGTCATCCGGGTGTGTTTGACGTCTTGTGACCACGAAACCTTCTGAGTTACTAAATTAAGGGTAAAATTTGTCCTCTGATTGATGCTTGTAACCACGCACGCACACACGCACACCACACGCACACAATATGAACGGTTGGAGGGCTAAAAGCGCCTTGAGGGTCTAAAGAACGGGAGGGGCAAGAGTTGAGGGCCCCGGTATAAAGAGGGTGTAAAGGAGTGCTAAAGACTGGTTTTAAGTCTAATATGAGTGCTTACAAAGGTGAGACTGAAAATTATGTCGATGTGGTTAACAAACCAAAGGCTACCATCACGCAGAGAAATCGTCGTGTGCGTTGAGTTCAAACTCTCCCACTCCTTCTACTTTTGACTTGTTCTTGGCTGTTGAGGTGGGAGGCGAGTGAGGAAAGGACATTTATGTCCAGGTCGGGAGTGTATACGAGGTACCACAGTGTCCGTAACGGGAATGTTGATGTTATCGTATCTACATTTACAATTAGATGTGAGGCCGCCAGGTGATCGTGGCCTCAGTGGACGTCTGCGTGGTAGGAGCGTTGATGAGCATCGCAGTGGAACCTATGTTTCAGGTTTTGTTGAGTGTCTGTGTATCCGGTCCCGCGACTGTCCCGCGGGAAACTCGTAGTCTAGACTGCTGCGACTAACCGATTTTAATACAAAGCCGCCGTATCAAATGTCTATCGTTGTCAGTCGAACAACCGACGACGACAAGACCGACTCCCGAGAAAGAATCGCGGGTCTGCTCTCTCCATTACTATGGTGCGACGCCGGTCCGTCCTTTGTACACTGAATAGTCA
>NW_011360133.1:0-5501 GCF_000735185.1 Notothenia coriiceps | reverse complement strand
AGTATTTAGAAATGCAATCAAAGGGCAGTAGCAAGTTCGGTTTCGATCTGGGTTCCTGCTCGATTTGTGTGGAGGGTATATGGAACAGAGCCTGTACTTTACTAACTGGATTTTCCTAACCATGGTATGTTTTGAGTTAGGAGTCGGTTGCTAATCCAAAAGCGATACGCGCGGCCGCTAAACGCGTACTACGACGCTGGTTATCAGTTGTTATCGCTCAAAGCCCAGCCGTGTCCATATCATAGTTAGCGTGCGCGTTACATGGAAAGGGAGTGTTTATTTGGAGCATCGACCAATCACACATGACAAGCGCACGACAGCGCGCGTCCAACCCTCCGAGATGAAGTAAGTATTATATTAGACATATGAAAGTTAACCACTCTTAAACATCCATGACTTAACCACTTGTTCCAGATAAAAGCTGGCGTAGTGCAACTGCAAGGGTGATACAGCTGGTAAAAGAAAAAATGTGGTTGAATGGACTACAGGGTTTATGATACGGACTGGGCCGTCTGAAAGGAACCAAGGTGGATCGACTTATTTAATTGTTCTCGAGTGTTTCGTCAACTTATGTGTGGTACAAATAATACTTTTGCATCCAGTATGTGACACTGTGAGTGTTCCCGGCCAGATAGCGCCCTGAGCTCAGGATAAGCCGCGCAGATTCATATGATACATTATGAGTTGCGATATTGGGCCGCGGAACCAGGTGGTGGCTGGTGAAAATTTTTTTGGTGGGCTATGGACAATGGGTGACAACACATGTGTGTGTGTGTGCTGTGTGTGTGATGTGTCAGTTCCATTTACTGCCACGCCCCTCCCGATTTTCCGTATTCTGCGAAATCAGATGTACTCCCACACGTGTTTCCGACCGGACTTTAATCGCTTGCCCACGATGTGGTTTCCGATGGTTTGCGCGTGCTTTTGCAGCAGCGCCAACTCAAAGTTTCTGAGGGGGTGAGAGGAGACTGGAACACCTGACACAGCAACGACAACTCGCCCTCTGATTCCACTCCTTTCCTGTAAATTACAGCGTCACCCACACATATGCTCCATGGTGCCACAAGGCATTGCCCTTAAACTAGCAATAAGCATGCACAATGTTGTCTACAGCTCCGGGTCGGTCATTCACTGGGGCACCGGGCCGCCAGGTCTCCCGCGCAGCCATCCCTACTGTAGCGTACCTTGGATACGAGTCTAAAAACCCACAGCACACCGGTCGGGCGCTGAGGGCGCCCTTTTGTAGATCAGATCTGACGACGCTGATTTGGCTCAAATTTATGTTTCGGCATGGCATGTTTACAGATCGCAACAGTCAGCTTGGGTTGGGCTGCAGCTCCGGCTGAGGCTCCCTCTTCTACCGCCCGTACGGAAGGAGAGGTAATGATACTACGCTGCGGCCAGGCCAGGAAAATGTGATTAATCATACTTTAGACATCGAAACCTATTTACGATATATTTATTGTAGGGAGGGTAGCTTGTCTTGATACCACTATATGGAAGCACACTTACCTGTTCTTAAAATAAAAAGTAATAAAACTATATTTTTTTTTGGTAAATATATCATTTTTATTATTTTAATTTTTAATGACATCAAACTCTCCGGCAGCACGCCGGTGGCGGCGCCCTAGCGCCCCTATGGCCGGCGCACTGCGCGGACTGTATATGTTACTCTGATCCGGTTATTATTTGTGGCAGGATATTTAAGAAGCCTTTCTTACGGCGTAATGTTATATAGTAGATTGCTTGAGATGGGAGGTGGTATTCTATTACATGTTCACGTTCGCACAGTCGTTGATTTGGTCGACTCTTTCCGCAAACGGCGCTTTCTGTATTTCCTTTCCCTTAATATGACCTCATTCGCTTTAACGCCGCACACTGAGTCTCTGATTGGTCAGCAGGCAGTCCTTTCCTGAGTGAGCTCTGAGCCCAACGCTACGCCTGTCGCGGGGAGGGTTAGCCGCAGAGGCAGAGTGAAGGGGTAGGCGGGGGTGCGCGCGCTGCTAACAGAGAATCACCGAGCTTTCGGTAGGACTAGCCCGAGCTTTCCCTGGAAGTTGGCGCGGGCTAACGCGAACATATCCAGCCTCTCGCTATTACCACAGGCCCCTCGGTGTATATGTGGCCAAACAAACCTCAGAAGTATGAATAGACATAGAAGTTCCACTCAGGCGAAGCGGACGGTTAAAATCGCATACAGAAATAGTGCACAAAACCATGGCAGATCTTGGGACCTTTGATACAGGAAACATCTTTATAAAAATTTCAAAGGGTAATGTGGGGGATGGGAAGGGAGGTGGGTTTGTTGGTTTCCGTCCTTTATTTTGTGACTATGTTTGTCATTCCTGGTTGTTTAAAAGTAGGAGTTGGAAAATGTCATTTCTCGGTGAGAATATGGTCATACAGTCTACATACATAGTAAAATAGAAAGCATTCAACGGAAAGTGTATAGCCAGTAGCCAGCCGAATCTGTTGAGCATGTTTTCTGCTTTTTGCAGTACAATATTAGTACCAGACGAATTTTGCTCTTCCAACACTGAGAGAAGGAAATTCCATGACTGCGCTATCAGGTTGTTCGGGAAAACATCAGCGAGCAATATATTGTGAGATTATTCCATTTCTAAGAGAAATTGATAAATTTAAAATAATCTAGAGTTTTGGTTCTTTGTTTTGTTTTGTTTCTTTTGTTTATTGTTTTCTGCATAGTCTCTTGTCCACATTCCAGTCCAGTTGGTGGCGGTAATGCACCTACAAGTTGGTTTGCCAACCGCCAATAAACACGAAAGAAGAAGAAGAAGAAAAATGACGGAGAACAGTGGGGCTCGGGTAAGTAGTCAGTTTGTGTTCTTTATTTTACAAGCAGTGAGGGCTCGACAGCATTTGTATCTTACATTAGCTAGCTAAATGAGTGAAGTAGCCTTGTGCCTTGCAGTAGCGTGGCAAAAAAATGAGGGGAAGCCAATAATACGTCCTTTATTTTGGGTCGGGGTGTGGTGGTCAATGTAATAACGTAACCACATGAGTGATTACAGCACCCGGTATCATTTTACACACATTTGTATCATACAGATGCATGACTTACACACGCCTGTTATCTGACCGACAGCCGAAACTCTAATAAGTATTCATTCACAAACCAGAGACCGTTTTACGTCCGATTCGCTCCTTTGTTCCTCGCTGTACACAGCTCCAGTTTGGGCATTGGCCTGTCATCAGATTGTATTTGTTTTTGCTGCTGCAGCGGAAGTTTAGTACAATTATTTTTTATTAAATACTCCAAATCTCCACCCTCCATAATTGCACTTGCTTCAGTTGCTTGCTACTTTCTAACGGCGGTGAGAGTGGTGCAGTGACGCTATCTATCTTCTATCGATTAGATTTATGATTCGAAAATTATAAAAGTAGGGTAGACATGTGGATATTATCCGACTGAACAAAACATGCATTTATCTAACAGGTTCGTGTTCCACTGACCTGATTTCGAGCTATTTTCAAAAAATGCTATGGAGAAATCCCATTGCTATTTTTTCGAGGGAAACCGAGCGCAACTTGCTTCCGCGTTTTGGGACGCGTCACTGCACCACTAAATTGATGCGATTTGATTGGATTGTGAGGTAAGGGAAGCCAGCCGCCTCTGGCTTCCCTTGGCATGGCCCTGACCAATCACAGGTTGGCAGGGGCATGACTTGAGCCTTGTCTGATTGGTCAATCACTCCATTTTTTTTCACCAAGGGAAGCCAATTTCGGCTGGCCTCCTCTCGCAACAGAGAGTGCAATCTACTGTTTCACCATAACATCTAGAGGGGCGCTGTTTCACTCTTTGTAAAATACTCAATGAGAATGGGGGAAAGACGGGCCGGCAGCAACACACAACAAAGAATTTACGAAACTAAACGAAGTGTTTTTATTTATTTATTAAAATTACAACTACAATCCGAATAAACAGGGGAAGCCTGGCTTCCCTTGGCCTCCAGGAGAAAACGCCACTGGTTGGACCACATTGCATTATATTGTGTTGTGTTGTTATTGCTTTGAACCCAGTTGAGCTGCCCCACATCGAGTCAGCTCCATAATTATACTGCACTACACTCTGAAATCTCAACCTGCAGTTAGTGAGGACTTTTTGTCTTTGTGTCTAGGCATCACCACGGTGCTGACCATGTCCACCATCATCACTGGAGTGAATGCGTCCATGCCCCGGGTTTCCTACATCAAGGCAGTGGACATCTACCTGTGGGTCAGCTTCGTCTTTGTCTTCCTGTCTGTGTTGGAATACGCCGTCGTCAACTACCTGTCCACCGTCCAGGACCGGAGAGAGCGCAAGATGAGAATGAGAGCACGATCTCAGGTTGGTTTCCGCTCTACGCTGTTTGAGAAAGACTTCAGAATGCCATTAAGTATTTAAATAAAAGAGGCATCCCTCTCCATTCAGGAGCCAGACAAGTCTCTGTAGCTGTTCAGAGGCTCCCCGCTCTAAATGCACTCTTGTGACTTAGTCATTTCCACCTCAGAGAGAATCTGTCAGGCTTTCTAGGTACAAAAAGAATAAGCGAGAAACAAAGAGAAAGAACAATGAGAGTTTGTATGCGAACAACATGCTTTAAGAAAGTTGATCAAGTCATCATAAAAACATCTCATGCCTAAAATATGTTCAATAGAAAGGTTTAAATCAGCTAGCCAGAAATTTAATATTTTTTCAATTGATTCCAATGAGAACCGAGTGCATGCCATCGGAAGCGGCATCTTCCAGCGCCTAGCATAAAATCGAGGATCTCATTATTTTGACCTTAAGAGCTATTTATGAGACCCAATCCTAGAGCTACTCCTCCTGTATCTGTATCAAATGCACACATTGATGCCGCCAAATGAGACAATAAAAATAGAAAGTATTTGTAATAGTAACATTAAACTGGGATTAATTTGCATCTTAAATATTAATATGCACACAAAATGTATCCAACCTTCAATTTGACATTTTAAATCAACATTTCTCTGCACACTTACTAAAGAACAGTTAAAAACAACTACTTGAGTAGTGACATTATCCTATCCTTAAAGTGCCTGTGACACGATTTTGGCCCATCATCCAAACCCATCAATTTGAGTAAATATTGTCCCCTTGAAAACTGTTACTGAACTGATTTTGGATATTTGTACTTTGATAACCATTAATCTGCCCTTCAATGTTGACAATTTCCTGGATCTTGTCGGAGATTCTTCAACTCCCGCCAAATTATGGGTGACGTCAATGCGGGCACAGCGCTCCAGCTGCACCGTTCAGGATCCCAGCATCTGCATGTAAACGCACGATGGCGGACACAGCAGCAAGCTCAGACAGCGATGACAGTTTAATTTTGAACGTGTCTGAGAGCTCATATGAGGCTGAAGGATCGGTTTATTTTGTATCTGTTAGAAGTTTAGGAATTAGGTGCGTCAATATGGGCGATCATACGGTCATGTAGCCAGTGGTGGACTGGGACTAAAAATCAGCCCGGGACTCT
>NW_011360132.1:0-3375 GCF_000735185.1 Notothenia coriiceps | reverse complement strand
GCCCTCTTTCCTTAGACCCTCTGTCCTTAGACCCTTTGTCCTTAGACCCTCTTTCCTTAGACCCTCTTTCCTTAGACCCTTTGTCCTTAGACCCTCTTTCCTTAGACCCTCTGTCCTTAGACCCTCTGTCCTTAGACCCTCTGTCCTTAGACCCTCTTTCCTTAGACCCTCTGTCCTTAGACCCTCTGTCCTTAGATCCTCACATCGTACAAGGAAACACTTCCAGAGAAAACCCACAGTTTAAAGGGGAACATGGGAGAAACCTCAGGGAGAGCAACAGAGGAGGGATCCCTCTCCCAGGACGGACAGACGTGCAATAGATGCCGTGTGTAAATCAAAGAGATAATACATTTACAACATAGGTAGTCCAAATGTTTGAAAATGCATGTGTCTGTAATAAGAAGATGAATCCAAGAGGATGTCAACAATCCTGTGGGAGCCATCAGGGAAGTAGTATGGTGAGAGTCAGGCAGGACCGCAGAGACAGGTTCAGCCACGACTCGAAGACCAGGACTCAGGATGCAGGACTCAGATCCAGTGCTCAGGATAGAGGATCCAGGACACACGACCACAGCAACAGGATTAGCCTCGACTCAGGATCCCGGCGTATATGTGGACACACAAAAGAGATTTGGGGGAAACTGGGTGAATCGGAACATGAGAGTACGCACTATTTCTATTCTATTCTATTGTATTGTATTAACTTAGTATCTGTTTGGTTGTGTTGCACTGTGGGAGGAGCCTGTGACCTCAGATGTTCATTGACATATCTACACTGCAGCTATGTACACATGACAATAAAAGCCTTGAACCTTGAATATTCACAACTGTATAATAAAATGCACACATTTACCTTTTTCTCGACTAAACACAGGTATGATCCTAAGTTAAAACATATGAGGTTACCATGAGGTTGTTAACGTATGACGATATTAAATGTCTTGTTGTGCAGTTTATCAGTAAATGTTTCCACGGAACTATTTTATATTTTCTTGATTACCATTTACCTCTTTTATGTATTTGTTTGATTATTTTTTTATTTGTTTTTATGTTTTTGTTTTGTTTGTTTTTCAATAATAAATGTATTTCTTTAAGGAAAAAAAACTTTTGGGCAGAAGGGGTGGAGATCATTAGTTTACAAAATGTATAAGTCAGTAATATTTTTGATGATCATTTTGACACTGCTTGAGTTTGTATTGTATTATAATTATCATGTTTTATTTCATACGTAGAAACAGAGGGATAGGGGGTAGGGGGCGGTTTGGAATTGGGCCTAAGTGATGTGGAAACTAACTAATCTATAAAGGCAGCTCACCTTTTACAAGTCCCTTCCTCCATGAACAGCTGCTGGCCTCATGCAAACTCTCCACAACCGATTGTTTGTTTGTGTCAATAGTTAGTAAGTTTTCCTTTCCTTTGTATTGTCTTTTCATAGCAGCTTGAGTAGTTTATCTCCCTTTTTTCTGTACTGGTTGAATTGCATTTGATTACTTTATTTCTACACTATGTATAACTATGTTAAAAGAGAACTGCTTTGCTGTAATATCATTTGAAGTATGACCAGATCAACCAGACAACAATTACGACAAACAACAAATCAACAAACTACAAGTAAACAATGATCTGGCTCTCCCGCCTCCATCTTTAAATCCACTTCGTAGAACCAACCACCCTCAATCTTCTTCAGGTGATGTAACCGTAAAGGATCATTTATGTTGTGGGAAGAGGCAGCTACCTGTTTCTGCTCAGTCGCTGCACCACATCTGATGTTCTCTCTTCAAAAATGTAAATACACATCGGAGATTCCACACGGGGACCGCAAGGACTGTGAAAGATCAATGTGTTTCGTCCTACACGATTCTGATGCTGCTGGAGTTTGTTGAAAGTGAAGACAAAGAAAGAAAAATAAGGAAACTAAACTTATTGTCAAGGTTTACTGTATAGCAGAGAGGACTCAAATGTAGACGGGAAAATACCTTTTTATTAGTTAGCTGTTTGCAGCTATTAGGCAGTCTTGGCTAAATACTGAAGCTAACCGCTAATGTTAGTGGTTGTTAGGTAGGATTAATTATCATGTTTTCAACCTCTAAACAGTATTAATAGGTAATGGGCGAGGTCAAATCATGTCATCATTATATGTGTTAATATTGTGACGGCCCGGCTCTGGGGCTATAACTTAAACCTAGAGTCGAGACGAGGGGTGACCATTTAACAATGATTTATTGAGTTTAACAATAACTGAACGAACGCCAGCAGCAGGTTCCCCGAGGATGGCACGGAGGGAGTGCCCAGAGGAAGGATGAGAGAGGGCACTCCCCTCTTGTAGTCTTCCCGACCCAGGTGCAGTTCACCAGGCAAAACGCCGGCCCCACAGCGCTGGATCCTGTAAACACACACACACACACACACACACACACACACACACACACACACACACACACACACACACACACACACACACACACACACACAGCCGACGGCACCCCTCGTGGTGTGGAGGGGTCGTCACACTCTCCCCATAAAGAAAGGAGTTCCACTAGGAACACCGTCGACCCAGGCTAATCAACAGGACCCTTTTCACACCACAGTGAACATCCGTTAACGCAACACATTTATTTTACTTTTTGTGCCTGACATAACTGTACCTCAAAACAAATCCACACACCAAAGCAATACAGCTATAGCCCTCAAACAACTCCACAATGACGTGTATAAACCTTTTCCAAACCCAGCCAACAACAAGATGCTTTTCAAATGTAGTTATTAGCTAATTGAAGCAGATTGTTTCACATGCAATATCAAATAAGATAAGGATAAGATATCTTTTATTGATCTAACATTGAGAAAATAGATATTAAAGAGAGAATTATGACCTGAAAAATGTCCTAACTTCCATATTTTCATTCAAATAACCACTAGAGTTGACATTGAAACTAGGGATGCACCGAATATTCGGCCACCGAATATTATCGGCCGAAAATGGTTAAAAAGGCCCTTTCGGCTTTTAGCACCGAAAAAATATCACCGAATGTCAGAGAACAGGGTTACGTTGATCATACTCCGCATATTTGTCCGGGTGTTTTGATTTCAAGTGGTGGAGTAATCTTGAAGTGGTGAAAGTCTTTGCAGTTACACCCCCTCGAGAAATGTCAGCTGAACACGTTTTACAAATCACAATCCGCGCCTCTCTCTCTGATATTTTGAAATATCTCCAAGCGGCAGACATGTTGGCTGTGAGCCAGCCGCGAGCATGGTCGCGTGCCGTGCTTGTCGCCGCGTTTTGATTACGTCATCACAACAACACGTTAGGTTACCAAACTTATAGGTGCATTTGTTGTTGTTGAAGGCCTGGCTGTTACAGTCTTTATTTACACT
>NW_011360131.1:0-2494 GCF_000735185.1 Notothenia coriiceps | reverse complement strand
AGTCGTGAAGCAGGGTGTGGAGCAGCGCGGCTGAGACGGAAGACCATCTGCCAGGTGTGCTCTGATCCCGTTCTTTAGGTTTGGTTGAACCTTTCACCCCCCCATTTGCTTGCGGGTGGTAAAAAGCTGTACGGATGTGTTCCATCCCCCTCTCTTCCACAAAGGTGGCAAACTCAGCTGAGAGAAACTGTGGGCCGTTATCTGTAGTGATGGCGTTAGGACTGCCCCACCGAGCAAACAGAGAGGAGAGGAAGTCTGTGACCACCCGAGCCGTTACGGACCCTGTGGCGACCACCTCTGGCCATTTCAAATGGAGGTCGTAGGCCACCAGGAGGAAGCGTTGGTGGTGCGGGATGCCATGGAGCTCCCCACAGATGTCCTGCTGCATGTGCTCCCAAGGCGCACGCGGCAACTGCAAGGGCTGCAGCAGAGGTGAGGGTGGCGGGCCAGTTTTGCCACTGACCAGGCAGGCCGTGCACTCCTTCACCATTGTCTCTATATCTCGATCTATGCCCAGCCACCACACCAAATCCCTGCAGCGCTGTTTCACCTTCACGATACCCAGGTGACCTTCGTGCGCCATAGCCAATACGCATGCCCTGAGGTCGATGGGAACGAACGTGTGGAGGCCCCGGGCCACGCAGACACCGTTCCAGCAGGTCAGCTCGTCCTTGACCGGATGAAAAGACGCCAGCTCCTCCGGGAACTTCGCAGGCCATCCCTCCCGGATGTAAGTGCGGAGCCGGGAGAGCGTGGGGTCCTCCTCCTCCGACGCGAGCCGAAGGTCCTCTAGGGAAACCGCGGTCTGTGGCAACTTTTTAATAGCTGGTTCCTCCACATAAACTTTATAATTTCTCAAAATAACAGAGTCTGAAAATAACTAAAACAAATTCCTAAGGTGAAACCCTTTGTGTTATCTGTATCCTTCTATCCATTGGCCACAACATTGAGGGCAATTTGAGTATCCTGCCCAAGGACACATTGACATTTTGATTGCAGGGGCTTGGGATCAAACCAGCAACCTTTTGAATTGGAGAACGACGGTCTACCTAATGAGCCACAGCCACAGTACACCTGTAGTTCAAAGAACAACAGCTGCAGTAAACAACACTTTAAGTATACAAAAACAACACCTGTTGTTTAAAGAAGAATATTGTACCAGGGCTGAGAGACCAGGTGGTTTTACAGTAGCTTTTATGAGAGACAATCATTGAATGGAAATAAATCCTGTGAAAGCAGAGTGAGTGTGGCACAAGTTCCCCTACTTCCACAGTTCATGGAAAAGGGAAACAAATATATTGTACATAACAGAAATGTAAGTATAGAGAACAACACTTGCTTGGTGTAGAACAATATCTGTAAGTTAAAGAACAACACTTGTAGTATTTTGAATAACACCTTTAACACTGTGACGCTAAAATTGGGTTTCGACTTTTGACCTACATCCATGTAAAGTTTTTTTTTTTAAATAAGTGTTAAGCTGCAGACCTGTTGCATGCTGACACAGGATATGAAGGTGACTAATGATACTCCAGTTGTTGTGTTCTTGCATAACAAAAACTCCAGCTACCACGTGTTTAATGGATAAAGTGTGTCCAGTGTTTGTTTATGATGCAGTTGTGTCCGCAGTAATGAGCACGCAGACCCTCGGGGAGCGAGTCCAAAGCACAAAGGAGCAGGTGCGTTGGGAATACTCCAGCACAACCATGCTTCTGATTTGATGAATAACTCCACAGCAGGCATCACTTAAGTGTGTTTAAGAGGAAAACACTTCACTGATTTCAAAGACAAATCCCCAGTTCTGGTCTCATCTAGAGGAGGAATAATTGATGTGTTTACGGAACTCTACAGAAATGGCTTCACAGATATCTTAAGATGTATATTTAAAGCGGCTGGACGATAAATGGTTTAGTGTTCGGTCATTGCCATCAACATAAACCCTTCATACACCTGACCTTGATAGCACACCACTGTCTGAGATGATTATTGGCATGCATTCTACAGGAAAAACATGGGCGCCGTTCCAGAAACTGTTTTGACATCAGAGAATAAGCACTTAAAGTTCCAATGTCATGCCCATTTCTACCAGTGTTAATTTTGGCAGCTGTTCTTGATTTAGACTTTAAACGAAAATGGTTATTAGTTTTAGTCACATTTTAGTCATCCTTATCCTTCATAGTTTTACGACGAAAACTCAAAACGTTTTAGTCTAGTTTTAGTCGACGAAAACTCAAAACGTTTTAGTCTACTTTTAGTCGATGAAAAATTACATTTTAGTCAACTTTTAGTCAAAATGTTTTCTCTCTTTAAACCAATTCAGTTAGGCAAATACAGGTAGGCCTATCTGAAATTGGAATCAATGTGACAGTATCAAGTGTTGAAATTCGTAAAGCAACATTTCACTCTCTTTACACTTGTGTAACATCTAGGGATGGGTATCGCTAAGGTTTTCTACGGTACTACTAGTCTTATCGATACTGCTTATCGATCCGGT
>NW_011360130.1:0-629 GCF_000735185.1 Notothenia coriiceps | reverse complement strand
TTAGAAGTGTTAAAAATGCATAAAAAGAGGTGTGTCCTATGCAGCCAGTGTAGTTCTTTGACCCTCATTTATTTTTGAGTGATTAGGTCACATGACCTGGAAGGTATTGAAGAAATAAACTAAATTAGTTCCATCAACATATTAATATAAAAATATTTTAGAGTGCTAAAATGCATAAAAAGAGGTGTGTCCTATGCAGCCAGTGTAGTTCTTTGACCCAGCATTTATTTTTGAGTGATTAGGTCGCATGACCTGGAAGGTTATTGAAAGCAATAAGCTGTATTTTCCATCAAAAAATGTATACTAAAAATATTACAGAGTGTTAATATGCAATAAAAAGAGGTGTAGTCCAATGTAGCCAGTGTAGTTCTTTGATCCAACATTGGATTTTGAGTGATTAGGTCACATGACCTGGAAGGTATTGAAGCAATAAGCTGATTTTTACCATCAAATTATTAATATAAAAATATTTAGAGTGCTAAAATGCAATAAAAAGAGGTGTGTCCTATGCAGCCAGTGTAGTTCTTTGACCCAACATTGATTTTGAGTGATTAGGTCACATGACCTGGAAGGTATTGAAGAATAGCAAATTCTTCCAACAAATTTTAATATAAAAATATTTCAAGTAT
>NW_011360129.1:0-12624 GCF_000735185.1 Notothenia coriiceps | reverse complement strand
TACAGCAATTAAAGAGCTAGCTTTCAAAATGTACTACTTTTTAAAAAAATCTGCCACAGGCTGTTCATGACAACCAGATCCTGATTGTGATTGGAGAGACAGGGTCCGGTAAGACCACGCAGATCACTCAGTACCTGGCGGAGGCCGGCTACACCACCCGGGGGAAGATCGGCTGCACACAGCCCCGCCGTGTGGCCGCCATGTCCGTGGCCAAGAGGGTCTCTGAGGAGTACGGCTGCCGTCTAGGCCAAGAGGTCAGTGATGTTCTAAAAAGGGCAGTTTAATTAAATATATTTCATCCTTTCACCTGACTAGTACTATTTATCAATCTACATAGTTTTGCTGTGAGTTGCAGAGTGTTGGAGATATAAGCTGTACAGATGTCTGCCTTTATTTTCAATATAGTTGAACCACATGACAACTGGTTTGTGTACAAAAAACTGTTTTGGAAAAGAATCACCCAGTTTCCCCAATATAATCCACAGACCTTGATGTGAGCTGTTTCATGTAGGAACTATTTTCTCTCTACCAAAAGATACCCGCCAACTGTAGAAGAAAGCGTGCATCTACTCAGCTAGCTAACATTACAGCTCAGCAGAGGACGCCCTAAATGTTAACTTACTTGTGCGGTGGTATGGAATATAGGTCCTGCTTCCCACATGTTTTCTGTTGAATACATATTATATATATAAAGTGATTAATTCTGGAAAAACACATTTAAGGATGAGTTCTTCAAATACATTGGGGCGCCACAGAGTGCCATCTAGTGCCATTATAATGAGAGAAGGAAGACTTCTCCACGGCCAATATCTCCAACACTAACACAACAACAATCCGGAACTGTTTTTAATATGTAAAATAAATTCTTAGCAACTCATATATTTGTTTTAATTATTATTTTTAGGTTGGTTACACCATTCGATTTGAGGACTGCACCAGTATTGAAACAGTGATCAAGTACATGACCCACGGCATGCTGCAGAGGGAGTGTCTGCTGGACCCAGACATGAGTCAGTATACCCTCATCATGCTGGATGAGGCCCATGAGAGAACAATCCACACTGATGTGCTCTTTGGTCTTCTCAAGAAGGTATTTTACATTCTACGAACCATGGATATTGAAAGAATAGCAAATCTATACCCACACAATAACTTCCCATGTCTCTTTCAGACCATAAAAAAGCGCAAAGAGCTGAAGCTTATTGTGTCCTCAGCCACACTGGACGCCGTGAAGTTCTCTCAGTATTTCTGTGAAGCGCCCATCTTCACCATCCCAGGAAGAACGTTCCCAGTGGAGGTTCTGTACTGCAAGGAGCCTGAGACGGACTACCTGGATGCCAGTCTCATCACTGTCATGCAGATCCACCTGACTGAACCTCCAGGTACGATCCTGTCACTAACTCTTTTCCTTACACGAACATGAATAAGCTTTAATGTTAATGTAACATTCCCTTCTGTTCTTTATCCAGGGGACCTCCTGGTGTTTCTGACGGGACAGGAGGAGATCGACACTGCTTGTGAGATCCTGTACGAGAGAATGAAGTCCCTGGGGCCGAATGTTCCTGAACTGATCATTCTGCCAGTTTATTCTGCGCTGCCCAGTGAGATGCAGACCAGGATCTTTGACCCCGCACCCCCCGGCAGCAGAAAGGTGATAATCTGTTCCGGATAAGAGTAAAGATGTGACTTGGGCAATTTATTGAGTGGAACTGATATTTTATAAGTAGGTTTCATTTTGTATTCAATTTAAAAGCAAAGAACACATCATATACCTGGAAGACTAAATTATTTCCTAACCTCGTACTTTCTTTACCACCAGGTCATCATTGCCACTAACATTGCAGAGACATCTCTTACTATCCATGGAATCTACTACGTGGTGGACCCTGGCTTTGTTAAACAGATCGTTTATAACTCAAAGACCGGCATCGACCAGCTTGTTGTGACTCCCATATCACAGGTTCATCCATTTTTACCTGAATTCTTATAAACTTGAAGTCAAAATTGTACATATGTCCTACTTGGTAACCTCAGTGTTCTTATCTTTTTCTAAAAACCTTAAATTGAGAATCATTTAATTGACGGCCATTTCTTTAAAACTAATTCCCTACACACTCTGGATCTGTTTCCAGGCGCAGGCCAAGCAGCGGTCCGGGCGGGCGGGCAGGACGGGTCCGGGGAAGTGTTACCGGCTCTACACTGAGAGGGCCTACAGAGACGAGATGCTGACCACCAACGTGCCGGAGATCCAGAGAACCAGCTTAGCCAGCACGGTGCTCTCTCTGAAGGTAATGCACTGAGATTAAAATAATAATATCTTCCTCTCTCCAACTGGATTTGTGATTTTGATAAAACAACATTAAACATTCTGTATGTAAATTATTGAATTATAAGTGTCTTATTGATGCTTTTGACTAGCTATAAACATTAGGCTGATGGATGGGGCTTACACATAATGCAGGGTCCTTCAACTTTTTAAATTAATAATGTATATTAAATATTCATATACAGTACATACACCCAGTGGTAGCTTCTTCAGGTGCACCTTTAAAATCTATTATAATACAACTTCCTAGTCTCAATAATATCAATGCTATTCCATACAGTATCACAAGCTATTATGTGTTAAACATTTATTAACTAATCTTAAAAATGTTTGCTTCATTAATTTTGTAAAAAAGTCATTTATGATGCACCAAATTCTCTAGAGCCCTCCTACTGTACTATAGATGTGGTCATCTATGTTGCCTGATTATTATTATTTTCTATTTAGACATACGATTATATTTCTATTTTGTTGTGTCCTTCTCTCTCCAGGCCATGGGCATCAACGACCTCCTGGCTTTTGACTTCATGGACGCTCCTCCCATGGAGACGCTGATCCTCGCCATGGAGCAGCTGTACACTCTGGGAGCGCTGGACGATGAAGGCTTACTCACACGGCTGGGAAGAAGGGTGAGGAGAATAGGAAAAATCTATTTCCTTTATCTTTTATAAGATAAAACCTTGAAATGGCAGTTATTTAATGATACAGATGTATTTACTTGTATGATTTGTGCAAGAAGTGCTCGTAAAGACTGAGTAAAATCTTACTTAACCAGGAGATCTCACTTTGTTTTCTACAAAAACTGCTCTTCAGAACTTAAAATAGTGAACTATGGTGTCCCCCAAGGCTCTGTGCTTGGCCCCATCCTTTTTTCCATCTACATGCTTCCTCTCGGTTTACTAATGAATAAATATCAATTAGGTTCCCATTTTTATGCAGATGATACTCAACTGTACATTTCTATTAAGCCGGACAACTCTTATCAACTGACCACAACTTGAAAATTGCATAAAATAAATCAAACTATGGATGTCATCAAACTTGCTCCAATTAAACACAGAAAAAACTGAAATGTTATTTCTTGGTCCACAACATATCAGGGACAAATTCTGTGACCTCAGCCTGAACATAGCTGGTTCAACCATCCACAAAGTCCGTTGATCAAAAATCTTGGAGTTGTATTCAATCTAGATCTGGAATTTAAAAAATCACATTACCAACATCACAAACACAGCTTTTTTCCACCTTCGGAACATTTCAAAGATTCGTCCAGTGCTTTCCCTAGCCGATGCTGAAACTTTAATCCATGCTTTTGTTTAATCTCGGTTGGACTACTGCAATTCACTTTTCTCCGGGCTACCAAAATCAACCACCGCCTAACTACAACTGGTTCAAAACACAGCTGCCAGAATATTAACCAGAACCAGAACATGTGATCATATCACCCCTGTTCTCATTTCATTGCATTGGCTACCGATTCACATAAGTTCTGACGTCAAGATTTTACTATTAACCTTTAAGATCTTACATGGACTAGCATGGACTAGCACCTCTGTATCTGTCATCATTAATTACCCCATTATCTACCAGGCTCCCACGATCACATAATGCAAGTCTCCTTTCCATCCCTAGAATTAAAAAAACATTCGTAGGTGGCAGAGCCTTTTCATTCCGAGCACCTCTCCTTTGGAATCGTCTTCCATTTCCGATCCGCAAAGCTATTTTCGTTGACTCCTTTAAAAGCAAACTCAAAACCCATCTCTTCGCATCTGTCTTCCTTGTAAACTAATTTCCATCAACTAGTTTCCGTTCAACATTACCATCACTTCAGTCACATGCTTTTATCACATGTTGATGTATAATGTTGTATAATGTTTTTATAATTGTTATGCTATGAAGTTTGTATTTTGTTTTTGTTTGCTTTGTCCTTTGAGACCTTTCTTGTGATTTGGGGCTATAATAAAGTTTGATTTGATTTGTTTTAATACCTAAGGTTTCATATGTTTGTCTACACATTTTGGTTTGATCTTCTGTTTACTTTGTTTACTGTCTGTATTTGTTTGACCAATGTCTCTGTGGTTCAGATGGCGGAGTTTCCTCTGGAGCCCATGCTGTGTAAGATGTTGATCATGTCCGTCCATCTGGGCTGCAGTGAAGAGATGCTCACCATCGTCTCCATGCTGTCTGTGCAGAACGTCTTCTACAGACCGAAGGTATGACTTTGGCTTAAATACAATCATTTTACCTGTCTCGGAAGGTTTCTTATGAAGGCCCTGGTTCTCATAAATAGTAAATGGATATTAAAATGTATTAGGGATGCTCCGATCGATACTCACTCTCTGCCGATCGATCGTTGCTCTCTAAAAATCGCATCACGTAAAATACATGACACTTTTCTCAGTGCGCGGCAAAACAAGCTCGCCAAAATGGCTTCACTGGTCTGGCAGTATTTTAAAGTGTCCGAAAATGACAATAAAATAGCGGTATGCAACGTGTGTGAAGCAGAAATCCTGCAGCTCCACCCGCTGTGACGGACTTAAACTGTAAACTTGAATAATGTACTTCATTTGAATGTAATAATTATGTTGGTTGTTGTTTGTGGAAGCGCCAGTGAATGAGCCCCATTAACCGAGTTTTAAACATCACTTTAGATGGAAGATCCCCATAGGCCCCGCCCACTCGATCGGATCGGCGATCGGTATCGGCCGATACTGATTCCGGCGATCGGCCCCAAAATTGGCGATCGGAGCATCCCTAATGTTTATCATGTATAACTTAGTGTATCTCTGTTTCATCCGTTAAAGGACAAGCAGGCCTTGGCTGACCAGAAGAAGGCAAAGTTTCACCAGCCTGAGGGAGACCACCTGACCCTGCTGGCTGTCTACAACTCCTGGAAGAACAACAAGTTCTCCAACCCCTGGTGTTATGAGAACTTCATCCAGGCTCGCTCCCTGCGCAGAGGCCAGGACATCCGCAAGCAGATGCTGGGTATCATGGACAGGTATGAAGTACTGGCAGAACCACTGTACATGCTAACACGTGAATCTTCAATATCATTAAAGGAACGTTTTGGGGTTTTCATGTCCAAAATTGGGACGAACAGACAGGAGTAATGTCAGGGAAGCCTGGCAATGTTCCACTGTAGACATGGGGGGGTAGCAGCACATGTATGCTCATAAAAAAAAATGATATCATTTAGGGTAGGCTATATTTAGAATGAATTTCTGATGTACCTTTGCAATGGGTAACCCAAGCTGTTATCTTGTCTCTCTTCAAAGGCACCAGAAACTGTTGACAATTGTAATTTTACCTTGCACATCAAAAGAGTTCCTGGCTATAGCTGATTATTCTGTATATGTTAATGTTTGACTTTGTTGAAACTTGTACTTACACTTTTTAAATACACCAAAGCCACACAATAACACAAAGTAAGCGATTTCAGTGGACCAATAACTCCTGTGTTCTGCAAGTAAAAACAACAGTTTTTGTCTGAGTAGTTTTGTGGCTTTGAAGAGGGCAAAAACATTGGCTTCTGTACCTTGTCAGAAAGGGCTGTATATAGCACCCCCTTTTATTTATTTAATACATTTTTTAGGTGGTTAATAGACATTTCTCTGCTGCCCCATCCGCATCAGTACATTACTTAGCTTTTTTGCTGGTACTCCTGTCTACTACCAGGGGCATATCCACTATCTGTAGTAAATATTACACTAACTAAGGATACAAATCTCAACTAAAAGAACAATCTAAACTGGATAAAAAAATATCTTGTTTCTCATGAACCTCCAACATGCTCTCCCCTCCTCAGACATAAACTGGACGTGGTATCTTGTGGTAAAGCCACAGTCCGAGTCCAGAAAGCCATCTGCAGTGGCTTCTTCAGGAACGCCGCCAAAAAGGATCCTCAGGAGGGTTACCGCACCCTTATAGACCAACAAGTTGTTTACATCCACCCCTCCAGTGCTCTGTTCAACCGCCAGCCTGAGTGGTAAGACAAAAAGATAATATCACCTTTTTGTATTAGTCACGATCACGAAAGAAAGAAATATTTTTTAAATGTATTTCCAAATGTGAAAACAGCCATGTGACGTCTTGCCTCTGTTACCCTCAGGGTTGTGTACCATGAGTTGGTGCTGACCACCAAGGAGTACATGCGGGAGGTGACCACCATCGACCCCCGCTGGCTGGTGGAGTTTTCTCCAGCCTTCTTCAAAGTGTCAGATCCCACGCGCCTCAGCAAGCAGAAGAAACAACAGCGCCTCGAGCCTCTGTACAACCGCTACGAGGAACCCAACGCCTGGAGAATCTCCCGAGCCTTTAGGCGCCGTTAGAGTGTGTGACGTCACAAACCCAGAACACAAATGTTTTTATGAAAAGGTCAGATGTGTCGACCAGTCCCTGGTGGTAGATGTTTTATCATCACTGCTTCAAGCTGTGTATTCACTCCTACTTTTAAATGCGTACACATTGTACATCTTCTCTCAGAAGGTCCTAGAATAACCTGCTTGGGTGGGGGTTTCATTATTTTAGGAAAGTTGGAGTTATTTACTTCTCTTAGCACTAATGCTGGAACTTAAAGAACATCCATATCTGTCCTGTTAGTAAGTGGTTTTAAAGTTCATCTTCTATGGGGAGATTCTGCAAAACAATGGACTATTTATTTTTGGCAGAGTAAATTGTTATCGCATAACGTCATGCCTTAATTCGACCTAAACGAATAGTAATAGAGACTTTTTGTTTCCATAGTAAATATTTTCCAGGCCAAAAGGATTGAACTGACTAAATGTTAGATAGATTTTGTACTTAACCTTGGACAATTGTGTCCCACTTGTCTGTATCTGAGGTGTTGCTTTGCTATACTTGCAACTGTAACTTGAAAATGTTTCCTCCATTAAAATGCAAACATTCTTTTCAACCCTACTATATTTTTTGTGAACTTTTACTCTAAATGGGGATATTTTATGATTCAAATATTGCCATGCATTACCAACTGAACTTATACATTTGTGCTTTTATAGAGGAAAAAGTGTCCGGATCGCTCTTAGGTCAAATTATAACCATATCAAAATTATTTAATACTGAAAAGGTGATTTAAATTTTTTTTAATCAACTAAAGCGTTGGGGAGTTTTATAAGCTAAACGCCAACAATATAGCTATATTTGAAGCATTCTTCGCAGCCATGTGGTCCCTGTTTGGGTTGTATATATTGATGCCCAAATGTATAAAATGCATTTTAATGTTGGTCGAAAGAGAATACGTTTCCTTTTCGTTTTTTTTAAGAGTTTCTGTTGCCTTCTAATTAGTAAGTGCGATATCAGCCTCTGATATTAGAGGGACATAAATACAGTAGCCTGCAATAGAAATACATGAGTAAAGTATGAAAACTCAAGTAGAGTGCAGTGGTGGAAGTACTCAGTGTTTATCACAATAGTATAAGCATCAAAGTATACTTAAGAGCACCACATTTCTCATTAAACTGAATGGCCCATTTCAGAATAATATATTATATAATTGGACCATAATTACTGATGCAAATGTGTAAACAACCCTATTAAATGTGTGAACTCTTTTAGATTTAATTTATTATACCGTTGTTTATATTTATTAACATAGAATAGAATCGGAGGGATGAAACCCTCTTTTAATGGTCACACATGCAGATCACACAGCACACACAGTGAAATGTGTACTCTGAATTTATTAACGCATCCTAGTACCAGGAGTCTAGTACTAGGAGCAGTGGGCAGCTATTGTACAGCGCCCGGGGAGCAATGGGAGTGGGGTCCGGGGGGGTTGTCCGGTGCCTTGCTCAAGGGCACCACGGCAGGGCCCAGGAGGTGGACTGGGACCTCTCCAAGTAGCAGTCCACACTCCATATTTAGGTCTGGTCGGGGACCCTACGGCTCACAGTCCAAGCCCCTACTGAGTGACCCACTGCATAATACATCTCAATATATAATCGTATATTATATTTATATTAAAAATCTGAATCTGTAAGGTCACTAGTAACTAATGAAATACATTTTGTGGAGTGGACGTATAAAAACTGAAACACTTGTGCAAATAAACATCAACAATCTACTCATACTGTTAACTGTGCGTGCTGTTAACGGCCTCGGCCGCTAGGAGGCAGCAACTGTCTTTTGAGCTCAAACTAAAGAAGAAGAACCACTTCCTGCTCAGGTCTGAAAACATGAAACATGGCTGCTTTAGACGAAATAAAACGTCTTGAGTATTTATCTTTGGTGTCAAAAGTGTGCACGGAGTTGGAGAATCATCTGGGAATATGCGAGAAAGACCTGGGTAACGTAAAGCTACACAACAGCATTGTTTTCTTGTTACAGAGCTAGCTCATAAGTTGCCATAGCGATTAGCGAATAAGAATCAGTTGTTGCTGCCCAAGTTAGCATCAAAGCTAAACAACAGTTTATGTTTTACAGCTGAATTTATCATCAACCTCGCCGAAAAACACACAACCTTTGAGGAATTTAAGACAGCTCTGTGTGAAAATGGAGCTGACTTTACTGTAAGTTTGCCGTTAAACACTTTTTTTTAGGGTTTGTAAATAATATGCTCTTACTAAACCCATTTTCTAATTTCAGGAAACCTTTATTGCCAATTTACTTCGACTTATTCAAACTATGCAGTCTTCACCATCTACAAGTAATGGTACAGACACTTTAATTTATTTTATGTATTCCTATTTCATGTTTAATAGCTATTAGTGTAATGTTAAACTCTTTCGTGTTTAACATCGTTATCTCTTCTCGTATGACTGAAGCTCATCAGCCAAGGGGTGAAAAGGACGAGTTGAAAGAGAAATATCCCGCTCTTTGTAAACCAGATGATCCTGTGTGGAGGGTATGGCTTCTTTAAAAAAAAAAAAATGATGTCTTCTAGCAAACATCTAATGTAAAATATAGCCGTTTTTCAGTTGGAAAATTGTAACTAAATGTTACTTCTTCATCAGATTCCACCCCGCAACACAGCTAGAGGCGATGAGCAGGTAGCAGCAGCCGCCATGAAGGAGCTGGAGATGCTCATGCCTAACTTCTGTGGAACAAGCTCTGATAATGGGTAATTTAATAAAGTGTTGTGCCATTTTGAAAATAATAAGCTCTCACTGACAAAACATTGAATTATCTCTTAGTAACCACAGCAAATTGTCAACGTTAAAGTAAACATTGTACTTCTCTTCCTCATTTGCTCCTCAGGTCAGACCAAAAGTTGCACAGTGACGGAGGTCAAAACACAGACAGACAAGTTGGTGGTCATCGCAGTCGTTCGCCTGACAGAGAAACAATCCCAAAACCAAAAAGGAAACGTCGATGGAGTGACAATCCTCCGAGCCCTCAGAAAGACGAAGGCAACAACAACCAGAAAGACTCTCGCTTGCGAGATACAGCTGTAGATCGGCCTCCACCAGAGGAGCCGGTTGTGGGCGACATCTACAACGGAAAAATCAGCAGTATTATGCAGTTTGGCTGCTTTGTGCAGCTAGAGGGCCTCAGGTCAGTCGATACATCTTTTTAATACAGCAATGGAAACCAATGCAACACCAATGTTTTTGGAACATAGAATATAGACTAGCAATTGTATAGTATTTTTAAAAATGATGTTCTTCTTCTACATTTTGTTTAGCTCTTCTTTAAATCTCAGTTTTGATTGCGTTTTCTTTGGATTATTCGCTATATTTGTATACCTTTCACCATATGGCACTTTAGTTGTCAAAACAGAAACATTAAGGTTATATTGTGTAACTGTGCAGGAAACGCTGGGAGGGCCTGGTGCACATCTCAGAGCTGCGCAAAGAAGGACGGATAGCCAATGTTGCTGATGTTGTTACCAAAGGCCAAAAGGTGAAGGCTAAAGTCCTGTCCTTCACTGGAACTAAAGCCAGCCTTAGCATGAAGGTGAGTCATGTGCAACATGGTAAGACACATCTATATTGTTGGTATGATGTGCTGTATGGAGAAATCCATTTACCAAAATGGAAATGGTGAGAAAATAATGTGTGAAGAGATGAAATCCTATCACTATGTCCTGTCTGTTCTTTTCCCCTACACTACTTTTTAGAGTAATATAATATTGTTTTTTCTTTAGACAAGTTAGTTTCTAAATGTGATCATAAATTATGCATTGTTCTCTTCTTTTAGACAATGTAATACAATCAAATGTTTAGTACAATGATTTATGGTTACTGAAATGTAGATTACACTTACATTTTTTGAAAGCTGCTAGTTCCGATGAGAAACTTAGTTTGCGAAACTAAAACATAAATGCATTTGCATACAATGCAATAATTGGTTTGGCCAGAAACATTTTAATAATGTTTGACATGTTGCCAGGATGTGGACCAGGGGACCGGGGAGGACCTGAACCCCAACCGGAGAAGAAACCTGGACCCTGTGGTCGGAGAGGAGGCCCTGAGGAACCCCGACCGCCCTGTGGAGGCCATCGTGCTGGACCTAGATGAAAACCCCATGGAACGCAAACGCCTCTCCAAGATAACTGACCTGGAGAAATGGGAAATTAAACAGGTATTCATTGAAAACATCTGCAACAGATTATTTCTTTCTTGGCTGTTTCTCTAAACATTCACTATAAAATGCTTTCCTCCCGTTTAGATGATTGCAGCCAACGTACTTCCTAAAGAAGAGTTCCCGGAATTTGATGAAGAGACGGGGATCCTTCCCAAAATAGATGAAGATGAAGGTAAAACTGAAGAACTTTTCCTCAAGGTTCTGTGAAAGGAGAGTTAGACGGCGTGATAATGTTTCCCTGCAATTATTCCCTCGACAAGATCAAGAGCTGGAGATTGATCTGGTGGATGACGAACCCCCCTTCCTGAGGGGACAGACGAAATGGAGCGCCAATATGAGCCCCGTGAGGATAGTAAAGGTATGTATTTTTCTATCCCACGGCAATTAAAGCACCAGATCATACACGTTATTATACCAGGCTCAGAATTGTGGGTTGAACTATTTTCCACAACATTTTCTCAGGTTACTTTATGGGGCGAACACATCGTATATTCTTGGTTTCTACTAGTGCCATTGTTGCTTTATTGTGTGTTTGGTGCAGTGCATCAACATCAATGTTCTAATCATTTACTAGACTGTAAGAACAAAATAATATAAATTTCACCCAGAAAAAATATACATGTTTGTGGCATTATTTAAACAATATGGCATTTGTGAAAGTGGAAAATAATATTGTGACACTCAATTCATTCCTATAAGAACACCAGAGTACAATTACTTTCATTGCCTGCAGAGGGTGCACTGAAACACATGCCTATCTGCACTGCAGTGCTAATCTACTGCTGCTGTCACTCTACTTGACTACATGTATCTTTGGTTTTACTCTGTAGTTGGATGATGCTGATGAGGATTTATTTTAAATAATAGATTAGATACCTACGAGTACATTTGGATTTGTATGTTGGTGCTTTAACATACGATGCAGTTTTAAAAGATTGTTGTATTAGTTTCTCTATCGCACCAACCTGTGTTTATTCTGTCCCTCAGAATCCCGACGGCTCCCTCTCACAGGCGGCCATGATGCAGAGTGCCCTGGCTAAGGAGAGGAGAGAGCTGAAGCAGTCGGCCCGCGCTGCAGAGCTGGACTCCATCCCCACCGGCCTGCACAAGAACTGGGTCGACCCGATGCCTGATTGTAAGCAATACGCATGTAATGATTCAGCAAACACCCTGGTTGCGTTCCGATAATCCAAAAATCAGCTCCTAAATTCTAACCCTATCTCCTATTCCTTGACCTCTGAGTGAAACGTCACGGGGTTAAGGGATAGTGGATAGGAGAATTCAAAAGGACTTAGGAGAAGAGACTGCGGTACTTTAGAATCCGAATGCACTTTCACTATCTGACGTGTTTATGATGCGCCAGCGGACGTCATTGTGTGCTTCTGCTGCTGTGGTGAAACTATGGAAACTACAGTGTTCTATAGCGGACTACAACATGGATGTTTAATAAGAAGGAGGGACTACTGTAAACTCATCTAGAGACTCGTGCCGTGCTCTGATGCTGTTGTTTTATGCTTTATGAACGTGGACAACAGAGAAACATATTCTTCATGACCAAAGTTGTAATTGAAATAAAAAAGGAAAGTGAAATTTATGCTCGTCACCCTCTCCCTCCGGTCCACATTAATACAAATGATCCCAATACTTATGATTGTATGAAAATATCTATAAACGTTAGTCCTTAACACCTATCACTGTGTATATCACCATTCAAACATCTTTTAAAAGTTGAACAAACCCCACACAGCTCAGTA